>NW_012156464.1:134320-163256 GCF_000151545.1 Saprolegnia parasitica CBS 223.65 | reverse complement strand
ACTACTTGGCCTGCGCGTGGCTTGTCATCGCGTTCGAGCCCCGTCGAGCACTTCTGCCGCATGGCAACGATAGCACTGACCAAGCGACGAAGTGGCGTACTAGAACCAGCGGGCCCGCCGTGCTCGGTTGTCAAGAATCTCCCAAAGAGCCTTTTTCGGAGATGTTTTTGAAGACGGCTTTTCCACGACACCTAGCCTTGACGATGTTGCTGTTTCTTGCACCAGGCAGCGTCCCGTGCGCGTCGTGTTGATCGGCAGCGACGGAGCCACCGCCAAGCCGTTTGCTCGCAGCTGCATCGAACGCTCTGGAACGATCGCGATGCCCAGTTTGCACTTGTTGTGAAATCTCATCGGTATCTTGTGGGATTTCGAAGCAGGACGGGCCATCTTGCGTCTGGCATCCGTTGCAGCCATGCCAAGCGACGCCAGCGTCTTCTCGCCCGCGACGGTCGCCAAGCACTACCGCGAGACGACGCGGCACACTGTGCTGCCCAACGGCCTCAGCGTCGAGTACGCAGTCCACGGCGCCGACGACGCACCTGAAAAAGTCCTTCTCATCATGGGCTTGCACTTTGAGAAGGAGGCGTGGCTTCCGCTTATCGCTACGCTGCTCGACGACGCGGAGAGATCGCCTCGCGTTCAGCTCGTCTCGTTCGACAACCGCGGCGTCGGCGGCTCGGACAAGCCATGGGCGTTCTACTCGACGTCGCAGATGGCCCACGACACGTTGCAGCTTCTGGACGTCTTGCAGTGGCCGTCTGCCCACATCGTTGGCATCAGGTAGTCGACTCCATCTTTTTGTTCTTGGCTCAAGTCGAGCTGTAGCATGGGCGGCATGATCTCACAGGAGCTTGCGTATGCAGCGCCGCACCGCGTGCAGTCGTTGAGCCTCCTCGTGTCGGCGACAGGTTTTCGCCGAGGCCCTTTGCCCCGACTCCACCAGCTTGCCGGCTACTGGAAGTCGTGCGTCAACATGATCCTGCCGACGCGCGAAAGCATCACCGACATGCTGCTCTACATCTTGTACCCGGACACGTTCCTCGGCGCGTCGAACGGCCATGTGGGCAAGCTGCTCCAAGATTTTCACATGCACCGCCTTCAGTTCGCGCGCAACCAGATCAGCGGCGCGATCGGCCAAGCGACCGCGCTCCTGCGCCACGACATGAGCAGCGGCCGGCTCCGGCAGATCCAAGCGGCGGGCTTTCCGATTCTCGTTGTCGCTGCCAAGCTCGACCGGCTCCTCCACTCGGACAACTCCAAGCTCCTCTACAAACACCTCAAGGGACCTCAGACGCACAAGCTCATCTTTGACGACACGGGCCACGGCGTGCACGTGCAAAAGCGGCATGAGGTCGCCTCCGCCTTGCTGCAGCTCATCAGAGCCAACCCCATGGGGTCTGCGTATCCGGATCCGGATAAGTGACGTGGCAGCGTGTATGCCATGCATTTTTATATGTTATGTGAACGTTGAGTGTGTTGATGATGGGAACGCCATTCTTCCATGAACGTTTATGAGTCGCAAAGGATCGAGACGCAAAGGTCTCGGCATAGACGAGGTAAAGAGCATGCATGCGCGCGGCGTGGCCTTGCGCCCGTGTCACAGACATGGTCCTGACGAATTGAGATGTGATCGCAATCTGTCATTTTCCAACTCGCCGAAATGGTTCACGACGCGTCGATTTACACGGCAGCATCTATCGCTGCCATCTACAGCAACATCATCCACGTCGCGCTGCCCAACGAGCTCACGATCGAGTATGCACTCCACGGCGACAACGACGCGCCGGAGAAGGTCGTCCTCATCATGGGGCTCATGTCCGAGAAGGAGGGCTGGGCACCGCTGCTTGCGACGCTCCTCGAGCCCGGCACTGTAACAGCGCGCCGGTACCAGTTCTTAACGTTCGACAACCGCGGCGTCGGCGGCACGGACAAGCCCGCCGAGTACTATTCGACGTCGCAGATGGCCGACGACGCGCTCTTGTTGATGAAGTACGTCGGTTGGTCCAAGGCCCATATCGTCGGCATCAGGTAGAGCGATCGTATTGTCCTATTCGCAGCTCATCCGCGGCTTTAGCATGGGCGGCATGATTGCGCAGGAGGTCGCGGCGCGCGGCCCCGACCACGTCCAGTCGCTCGCCCTGCTCGTGACGACGCCGGGCGGCGTGCACATGGCGCTGCCCCACACGCCGCAGCTCGGCGGCTTCTGGGAGCTCGCCAAGCTCCTTGTCGGCGCCGACGACCCGCTGCATACGATGCTCTACACCATGTACTCGGACGCCTTTCTCGAGACGACAGTCGATACCTATCCGGCAATGACGTACCGCGACCTCCTCTCGGCCTTCCACAAAGAGCGCCTCGAGCGCACGCGCATCACGGCAGCGGGCAAGAAAGGGCAGTACGCCGCGTGCTTGAAGCACAGCATGAGTCCCCGCCGCCTCCATGCGATCCAAGAAGCCGGATTCCCGATCCTCGTCGTCGGCGCCGGCCAAGACCGGCTGCTGCACTTCCACAACACGGAGATTCTCTACGACCACCTGCAGGGCGAGCTCACGACCAAGCTCATCTACGACACCTCGGGCCACGGCGTCCTCGTCCAAGAGCGCGTCGCGATCGCAACCGCGCTCGACACGCACTTTCAGAGAAATGTGCTCGTGCCACAGCTGTTTTAAATCAAGTTGATACCTTTTCATGACGTGGCACGCACGGTGGTGTTGGGAGTGCTAGTGCGTCCATGATCCATCGTCTTTTGGTGATGCTACGCGTAGCATCATCCAGGGTGCGGATCGTGGCGGGAAGAGGATGCGTTACTTGAGAAGAGTGTAGTAGGACGTGCCGGAAGGGATTCCCCAAGTCCGATCGCCTCGACAGTGTTCTCAGCAACCTCGGCGTTTTGCTTGCAACCCCGGCGCTATCGGTGGCGTCGGCTGCATTCAGGTCACAGCACCGTACAGGTAAGTGTCATCGCGATAAGCATCTCGCCGCTGATACCGCCGTGACCAGACTGCGGGACGTTGGTCCAACCCACTACCTGCACTGTTTTTGGAAGCGACGGTCGCCTCCAGCATATAAGATCTGCGTCCAGAGTCCAGAGCAAAGCGCTGCAGCGACGGCGGTTCTATGAACGAGATCATCGCGGCCTGTCCTCTGCAACGTCCATCTGCAATAGTTGAGACGACGCACTGGGTGGGGCTCCCTCGCATCGCTGGTCGTCGCAGTCGTCGCCGGTTGCGTGACGCAGGCGCGTCGATATGGCACCCCACGCATCGACGCGCGTTCGTCACACGAGCCCTTGGTCGGCGTCAAGTCGCTTGCCGTCAAGCTACTCGGTTCGGTGGTCGAAAAGCATGACCTACATTCTGGTTGCAGATCCGCGAGCCATGACATCACCGTTGCGAGACGCCGACGTGGTCACCGACGACGATGGGCCCAGCGTCCGCAGTTTGCATTTCGCCGCCTCGACGATGCTGGATGACGTGGCCGTCTACACGCGAGCGACCGTGAAGGCGCTCTTCCAGGACGTGCGCCACGCCGACCTGCCCAACGGGTTGCACATGGAGTACGCTGTGCATGGCGCCGGCGACGACGCGCCGCACAAGATCCTCCTCCTCATGGGTCTCATGGGCGAGAAGGAGACGTGGACGCCACTGCTCGCGACGCTCCTCGACCAGTCGACGCACCACCACGCGCAGTACCAGATTGTGACGCTGGACAACCGCGGCGTCGGCGGCTCGAGCAAGCCATTCGTGCGCTACACGACCGCGCTCTTGGCAGACGATGCGCGCCTGCTTCTCGAGCACCTCGGGTGGACCAACGTCCATGTCGTTGGCGTCAGGTACACCAAACAATCGATGGTTCATGCAACCATCTCTGACGCGTCCATGGGAATAGCATGGGCGGTATGGTGGCGCAGGAGCTTGCGTACGCGGCGCCGCACCTCGTCCGGTCGCTCGCGCTCATCGTGTCGTCGCCAGGTCACACGACGGGCGCGTTTCCCGGCATTACGCAGTTTGCGACGTATCTGACGATGGCCAAGTTTGGCTTTGCGCGCTCGATGCATGACATTGTCGACACGATGATGAGCACGCTGTACCCCAAGCACTACCTCGCCGAGACGGCGTCGGACGGCCGCACGATGCACGAGATGCTGCATCAGTTTCACCTCGAGCTCCTCGACGGCGTCACGTTCAATTTGGCGGGCGTGCATGGCCAGCACGCGGCGGTCTTTGGCCACAACATGAGTCCGGCGCGGCTCGAGGCCGTGCGCGCCCACGGGTTCCCGATCCTCGTCGTCGGCGCTGCGCACGACTGGATTCTGCACCCGAAGAACGCCGACTACCTCTTTATGCACCTCGAGGGCCCGCACACGCGCAAGGTCGTCTTTGACACGTCGGGCCACTGCGTCCAAAACCAGATGCGCCGGGAGGTGGCGGCCGCTCTCCACGACCACTTTGCGGTCGAGCCATGACGGGCACCGCGTCGATTTTTGCATTGCTAACGTCGTATCGACGCCGACGTCGAGTTGCATCCAATGCTGTCTTGTGTCTTGAGGAGGAGGTAGACGGACACGTGTCGCTGGCGTCGTGCGCTGGCGTTGGTCCTCTTGCAGCGGAGGCCTTCGTGGTGCATCATGCGTGCTACCTTGCGTACCTCGCTGTGGTCCAAGTGGACCGTTGAGCAGGAAGACCGTGTGTGAAGCATGCAATCGTAGCGTTGCGCAAGCTGTAGCTAGAAGGGTTGCCTGGCGACAGTGAGCAACCGGTTTCATGACGTGGCAGCCTCTGGTTGCAGCGTATCCTTGCGGTGCATGGATAAGTTCCACAATAAGAATGGTTTGAAAGAGAAAGCCGAGCATTTCTCATAGTTGTACTAGTATGTCAAAAGCCTATGCCACTGTCAGGGAAGGTTCATGAGGCGCCAAGTCGCCGATGTCACCAAAGGCATGAACGTGGATCGTACCAGGCGTGTAAAGGCTGCGAGTAAAAGCTAGCACACCCTGTCGCTTCACAAGGGAAAAACCTGCCATATCGCTTTTACAGCGAGCGAAATGGCGTCTTGCAGCACGTCATTATCGCAAACACCATGCTCTACAACAGCCAGCACGTCCAAGACAAGGAGGCCAAGCGCCGCGCGCGCGAGGAACAGCTCTTCCGCGAGACGTACCCTGCTCTCTACGCCACCGAGCAGCGCCGCAAGGCCAAGGAAGCGCGCATGGCGGCCAAGCCTGTGCCGAGCCCCAAGCCGCAGCCCAAGAAGACACCCGTGGCTCGCCCCATGACCAAGCCAGCGGCCAAGACGACCAAGCCGGCGGCCAAGACGACGAAGCCGGCAGCCAAGACGACCAAGCCAGCGGCCAAAACGACCAAGCCTGCGGTTGATCTCCGCAAGAAGGCAGCCGCAGCTGCCACCACCACGCCAGCCCCAGTGCGCTCAGCGACGCCAACCCCGGAGGCTGCAACACCACTCGAGATGGCTGAGGCTCGAATCCAGGAGCTCACGACGAAGCTCGCAGTGGCGCAACGGACCATTGACGAGCAGAACGCAGCTATTGCACGCCTGCAACAAGCAGCTGAACCCAACACGCCGACGGCGACGACGACCCTCGACGACACCACGGACAGCATTCCAAGCAACTTGATCGCACCGGTGCCAGAAATTGTGGCTGATTCAGCCGCCGACCAAGCCGACACCGACGCAGAGTGCACCGAAAGCAAGTCGCCGCTGGCGATCATGCAGCAAGTGATGCTTGAACAAGCCCCGTGTCTCCACCGCCTTCCTCAAACAGACAACTTCCAACACGCGCCGCCACTGCTCTGGACACCAGACGAGCGCGTGGTAGCGATCGATACGCTCGTCCGCGCCATCACAGCGATCCAGACACGGCAGCCGATGCCTCTCGAGCCGTACATGGTCCTCGCACCGGTTCCTCCGGGGCAACGGGACGTGTCGCTCGAGTACGAAGAGTCCTTGCTGCGCGGGTTGCTGGCCAAAGCCCGCAAGTTGGGCCTTCTGTAGCTAGAGTACGTCGTAGTAGTAGACATAAATGACAATATATAATCGTGAATACTTATACTGGCCCATCGGGTATCATACAAGGCGACAAGGTGCGACGCGTGGAGGCTGATGTTGGCGAGGGTGCGTAGCTGCGGGTTGTGCCCGAGGTGCCTGCGCGGTATCATGAGATGCAGAATGATGACAGGGCTGTCGACGTACAGGAATTGGAGGTGGCGCCAGTCGAGGTTGCGAAGCTCGCGCAAGTGGCATGCCTGCAGCGACCTGCCATGCGATCATATGGTCCCGCTTCGAGATCTAGGTAAGAACCTACAGGCGCCGCAGCGACGTCGGAAGCGAATCCAAGCTTGTTGTGCTGCGAGACAAGTCGTTGTCATCCAGTCGCCTAGCCATGCGAGGTTAGAGAGAATTGCACAGAAGATGTAGCGCACAGATCGCGTAGCCGGTGCGGCAAGCCGGCTGGAATGGACTGCAACGAGGTGTTTGCAAGGTCCCTACAACCATTGGCGCTCGTGTTGTCGTTGGCCTCTGACGGTGGTCACATACATGGTCAAGAGAGAAGTTGGCCACTGTAGCGCACTGGGCATGCGTTCGATGCTGCAGTTCTGGACAGTGCTACGCCAAGAGATTCATCCATGATGAGTCCGATGCGTCAAGACATCGCGTACAAGGAGGCGAGAGCCGGCAGCACGAGGGCCTCTAGGTTGAGCTTCGTGCCCATGACCGAGAGATCGCTGACGTTGGTGGCGGACAGATCGCCCAAGGCTGGGCTGCCACTGCAGCGAAGATCCAAGACGCCTGGCAGCGGGCTGCACGGTGCTATAGCCCCGCAGGCGCGATCCACTGTGCACAGCGTAGCATTGGCCGGGCACGCGACGACGACGCTCGAGACGTCGGGCGGCAAGAGAGCTGCGTACGGACACGCGGCCGCAGCGCCTGCCAGCAGCGCCACCGCAGCTTGCACTCGCATCGGATCTGGCGGCTTGTTCGATTTTTGCCAAAACCATCTGGCTGGAAAGGGAGAACCATACACTATTTCGAGCATCTCGGTTCAAGGTTTCCCGCGCTGGACCTACCGGTTCCTGGATCGGCGCCAACGATACCACCCGCTCCGTAGCAGTGCATTGCAGCACATTCAGAAGAAACCAGCGCAGCTCCACTGTGTCGAGTAGCATGTGTACCACCGACGTACACTTCACCGTTGGATACAACCATGACGTGGCAACCCACACGTGTTTGTTCTACTAGTATGTGGGATCCAAAGGACCAAGTGCAGGCCAAGACAGAGAGGTTTAGCTCAGACCGTTGTTCATTATTTCAATGGTTTGTCGAGGAGAGCTCTAACCTCTGAAGGTTTCGACTCGAATGCACATCTCTTGGTTGCTCCGCGTTGTCGATTCTGGCATCGCTTCGTGTCCTCGGATAAGAGCGGGCTAGGCTGTACCAACCGTGCAGCGTGAACGCAAACTTGCCCAAACCACGTGTGCTCTCTTGTTTCTTGACGGATGCCCCAAGCCTCCGCTGCATTCGTTGGGTAGTGGCATGATGGACGGGGTGGTAAAGGCGATCCAAGGTAGTGAGAGGCGATCGAGTACGTTTCTGAAACGCATCGAACGACAATAGTGTACAGCGGATTGGGTTTTCCAACTCCTCAAGCCCTCTTCCATCGATAGAGAGGAAAACATCACCACCGTCTGGGGCCAGATTGCTGAGAAAAGACCGCTATCTATGAGCCTCCTTTTTCCCTGCATACTCGACGCCCCAGCGATGGTCTACCACGTATTTCAATGCGTTGACACAAAGCAGCCACCTCGCAACAACTCCAAGTACTTGGCCTGCGCCTTGGAACGATGTACAGCTTGGTAAAGACGATCCGAGGTTGCGACCGAGCACATTTTCTCAACTTTTCAAACAACACATCCGCAATAGTGTGCAGTGGAGTGGACATTGCAGAAGATATGGCGCACTTCTGACGATAGAGAGGAAAACATCACCACCGTCAGGGGACCGATTGCTGAGAAAAGATGATATTGGGTGAGCCATTGTCGAAGTAGCGTTTTTCGTATTAGGTCGGGAAGCCACACGGGCTATTGCGAGGATGCAACTTGTTTGCCTGAAGGAAATAGAGTTGGCTGGCTTTGCACGCTGCTTGCAGAACTTAGTCGAGCGTACATGCCGAGGCGGCGAGTACCAGCGATGTTGAACGTCGCCTGTAAAGGCTGCGAGGTAAAAGCTAGCACGCCCTGTCGCTTTACAAGGGAAAAACCTGCAATATCGCTTTTACAGCGAGCGAAATGGCGTCTTGCAGCGCGTCATAATCGAAAACACCATGCTCTACAACAGCCAGCACGTCCAAGACAAGGAGGCCAAGCGCCGCGCGCGCGAGGAACAGCTCTTCCGCGAGACATACCCTGCTCTCTACGCCACCGAGCAGCGCCGCAAGGCCAAGGAAGCGCGCATGGCGGCCAAGCCTGTGTCGAGCCCCAAGCCACAGCCCAAGAAGACACCCGTGGCTCGCCCCATGACGAAGCCGGTGGCCACGACAACCAAACCGGCGGCCAAGACGACCAAGCCGGTGGTCGATCTCCGCAAGAAGGCAGCCGCGGCTGCCACCACCACGCCAGCCCCAGTGCCTTCAGCGACGCCAGCCCCGGAGGCTGCAACACCACTCGAGATGGCTGAGGCTCGAATCCAGGAGCTCACGACGAAGCTCGCAGTGGCGCAACGGACCATTGACGAGCAGAACGCAGCTATTGCACGCCTGCAACAAGCAGCTGAACCCAACACGCCGCCGACGACGACGACGACCCTCGACGACACCACGGACAGCATTCCAAGCAACTCGATCGCACCGGTGCCAGAAATTGTGGCTGATTCAGCCGCCGACCAAGCCGATACCGACGCAGAGTGCACCGAAAGCAAGTCGCCGATGGCGATCATGCAGCAAGTGATTCTTGACCAAGCCCCGTGTCTCCACCGCCTTCCTCAAACCAGCAACTTCCAGCACGCGCCGCCACTGCTCTGGACACCAAACGAGCGCGTGGTAGCGATCGATACGCTCGTTCGCGCCATCACAGCGATCCAGACACGGCAGCCGATGGCTCTCGAGCCGTACTTGGTCCTCGCACCGGTTCCTCCTGGGCAACGGGACGTGGCGCTCGAGTACGAAGAGACCTTGCTGCGCGGGTTGCTGGCCAAGGCCCGCAAGTTGGGCCTCCTGTAGCTAGAGTACGTCGTAGTAGATATAAGTGTCAATATATAAAGCACCAAACAGTACACTGGTTGAGCACGCTTGCTGTCGGAACGTGATCACGACGCTAATTCGATTTTCTCGTCATAAGTACTGTAGTGTGGCTCACGTTTGATTGGCTCATTCGATCTATTTTTAACCAATCCCGAGAGATCTTTGGACCTGGCATCGCTGGTGACGGCGGTCGGTCGGCGGTCGGTCGATCATACCTCGATTGAAAATGAAGTCGCTCCAACTTGGCACAGCGCTAGAAGCCACTGTTTAGAGCTGAACGGGCTATTTTATATCGCGCCGGTGTTTGAGGTGTACAATCAAGTCCAGACTAACTACAACCCCATGCCAAAACCCGTGTTCTAGGCTCGTGTGACCGTGGGACCAGGGACTCCTGGTTGGGACAAAAATCTTGGAACTGTTGCCGCTCTTCCTGGACGCCTCATGTCGGGTTTAAGTAAATACGCCTGTTCCGAGCAGAGGCTCCGAATAAGCACGCCATTGCAGTCGAAATCCTTGCCCCTTGGCGCCACTACGTTGAAGCCGCATCTACTACTAATCCCTTGATTTCTACATTGAATGATGGTCCCCATCTGGCCAAAGCGGCGGCCGAAGTGTCCGTGCTCCAGCGCTTCCTATAAAACGATACTACGATGGTCCTTGCGCTCCGTACTCGTAGTGTTTCAGTGTGTGAGCACATCTCTCTTCCCAAGGTGCACCATCGCTTGCTATTACGATGCGTCCACCTTCCGAGCACTGGCACGCACCACGGTAAAGATCGGTGCCGTGTTGCGCACATGGCTTGTGCCACCGGGAAAAGTCCGGCTTTTGTCCGGTCCATCTCGACTTCATTTTCAGAGTTGCTTCAAGATGACCTCGTCGACCAAGCTCCGCGCCGGCCTCGTTGGCTTCGGCACCGCCGCCCAGTTCTTCCACATGCCGCTGCTGCTTTCGAGCGGCCGCTTTGAGATCACGCACGTCATGGAGCGCTCCAAGTCGCTCAGCCGTGACGCGCTGCCGTCGGCCACGATCGTGCGCTCGATGGCCGACCTCGTCGCGGCACCAATTGACGTGGTCGTGATTGCAACACCGACGAACTTGCACTTTGAACAGGCCAAGATCGCGCTCGAGGCCAAGAAGCACGTGGTCGTCGACAAGCCCATGTGCGTCACGTCGGCCGAAGCAAGCGTCCTCATCGAGACGGCCCGCGCCAACAACGTCATCCTGACCGTCTTCCAGAACCGCCGGTGGGACTCGGACTTTCTCACGGTGCGCAAGCTCCTCGAGAGCAAGACGCTTGGAGACCTCTCGCACTTTGAAGCTCATTTTGACCGCTTCCGGCCGTCGCTCAAAGGCAACTGGAAGGAGAGCGCGGACGTTGGCGGCGGCGGCCTCCTCTACGACCTCGGCGCGCACCTCGTCGATCAAATGCTGACGCTCTTTGGCCCACCGACGACCATTTCGTGTGCGCATCTCCGTCGTTTCGACCGTTGATCTCATGGTTTGGATATGCATAGCCGACGTCCAGAGCCAGCGCGACGGCTGCAGCAACGACGACTACTTCCGCCTCGAGTGCCAGTTCCCGGGCTTCCTCGTCGTGCTCACGGCGGGCATGCTCGTCGAGAACCCGACGCCCAAGTACACAATCCGCGGCGCGCACGGCTCGTTTGTCAAGTTTGGCGAGGACGGCCAAGAGACCGCGCTGCGTGCGGGGCGGACGCCGTTGACCGACGGCGACAGCTGGGGCCATGAGCCTACGGCGCACCATGGCGTCCTTCAGCGCCACGGTCAGCCGGACGAGCGCATCGTGAGCGAGCCGGGCAACTACAGCGCCTACTACATCGGCCTTGCCGACACGATTGAGCACGGCGCGGCGCTGCTCGTGCACCCTGAAGAGTCGGCAGCTGGCATTGCGATCCTCGAGAAGGCCAAGGCGGCGTTTTTGGCAGCGCAGGCGTAGAGGATTGGAGTCGAATCATAATCTATCTGTAAGGTCGATCACTGTTGCAATCTTAGTTGGCGCCATTTGAGCGCTCCAGTAACGCGCTCAGCTCGTGCATCTATCGATGACAAGGTCGTGACCCTCGGGCGTCATCTCGGTCGCGGTACCTTGACGACGGCCACCTCTAGCAGTTCTCGATACGTGGCATTGTCCGCGCGAAGCTGTGCGTTTTCGACCTGCAACTATTCGCAGCCATGAGGACGACCGTCAACGCCGCCCGAGGACTACCGCTTCTAGCTCGTGCTTGGGTACAGTTTCGGACGTCGCCTCGTCGCTGGAGAACCGTCAACATCGTGTAGAGCTTCGATACCTCGCCACGTACATGTCTGGCTTGTCGCCGATGTTGTTGTTGCCGTCGTCGCTTTCAATGTCATCGTCCTCGGCGCTGCTCGCAGTTATGTCGGGACGTGCTAGGCTGGGCACGGACACGAGCCGAACCAAGTGGTTGCCGGAATCACAAACGCCAAGAAGCACGTGATCAGGTTTCTCAGGCCGCCCTCGAACCAGCGTGCACACGCCTTTGGGCAAGAGAAATGGCGGCTCGACGCCTCTCGAGAACACTTGGCTAGGCGCAAAGCTCTCGATCGTCACCGTGCGCACCCAGCTGTAGTAGCACCGGTCGTGGCTCCGAACGACGCCGCCGAGCTGGCGCAGGCAGTTGTTGCCCTTGTCTGCGACGAAGATCGACTCGTCCGCCGCAATGCAGAGGCCGACGGGCTGGTTGAAGAGCGCGCTGTCGCACGCGCCGTTGACATGGCCGCTCTTGGGCGACCCCGCCAGCGTCTCGACACGCCACGCGCCAGCGTCCTCGGACCACGTCAAGACGCGGATGCAGTGGTTGAACGTATCCGCAACGAAGACTTCGCCGAGAGGCCCGAGCGCGAGGCCACTCGGGCCGCGAAAGAGGGCGGTGGGTCCGACGCCGTCAGCGTAGCCTGCACTGGACGGGACCGACGACCGTCGCCCCACCACTGGGTTGGGACTCGGCGCGCCGCCCGCGATGGTTCGGACGCGCCACTGCCCGTGCGTCCTGTGGATCGATCGAATGCAGTGGTTGCCCGTGTCGGCGACGAGAACGCTGTGGTCGGCCAGCACGACAAGACTCGACGGGTGGTGGAAGGCGCTACTCGACGCGAGACCATCGACGTGCCCTTTCCTGCCCGAGCCCGCGAAGACCCCAAAATCCATGTCCTCCAGGAAGGCGTCGGGAAGAAGGCCAAACTTGATCATGTGGTGACCGGTATCGCAGACGTACAAGAGCGAGGCGTCGAGTCCGAGGCCGCGCGGTGCCAGAAAGGACGAGTTGCGCAGCGCATGGACGCGGAGGCTGCCCTTCTCGTCCTGCACCGCGAAGCGCAGTGTGTTGTTCTACAGATAGAAGAGAGATTACGACTGGACGGCGCGACAGAACGGGTTAGTACTTGGCAGTCGGAGACGACGAGGGTGCCGTCCACCAAGCAGCAGAGAGACATGGGCGTGTTGAACGTGGCGACGGCGGCCTTGCCGTCGCCGCAGCCGCGCTGGCCGTTGCCGCAGAGCACGCGCGTCGCATCGCGTACCGTCTCACTTCGGCGGCGCCCACCGCTGGTATGGCTGTACCGCTGGCACGGTCGGTGCGGCATCGCAACGGTTCCCAAAATGCGACGCTGTCATTGGCTCCTCTGCGATCTTTCTGTGGCGCCTCCAGGAATTTGAGCATGCAGCACGTGCGCCATCGCTAACCGGTCGCACCTTTGTCGTACTTGCCGCTTGGCTCTGCTATCGTACTCGTTGACTGTGCGATCTTGGGCCGGAGACCTCGGGCATGAGACAAATTTACCACACCACGGAGCTTGTCCAGTTTACGTCCGTGCAGCCAGTCGCAGCGTCCAGTCGAAAGCTCGGGTGTTGAAAGTGGTGTCATCGCTGACCACACACTACTGGACTATGTACTGTACCTGGTGATGAGTCTGGCCCTTGGTATCAGCCGCAGGATTCGTCCAGAGCCAACGGCACGCGCCAGGTGCCTGCTCGCTCCACCTGATACTACGGACTGGCCACCCATCGAGCGCCTTTTCAAGGCAATGAGGCACCGCTTTCTCAGCACACATTGCAGCGCCACCACCGAGGAGGTCAACGATTTCGAGGCGCAGTTTTGTTACGTCGCGTGGCCAAATGATCGGTGTAACACGTCTACCAGGTGGTGGCACTTGCTCGCTTGTTTGCCAGATTGCCTTTTTTTCTTTGCCATACATGCACGTCGCTACCGTCGTCTCGTCGCTGCTGCTCGCGTTTGCCGCCGCTGCGCCGTACCGCAACGTCGCGTACTTTACCGAGTGGTCGCCCGAGACCTTCAATTACAACGTCAACAACCTCGACGGCAGCCGCCTCACGCACATCAACTACGCGTTTGCGACGCCGAATCCCGACGGCAGCCTCCGCTTCGCCAACACGTCCGCGGCCTTTGGCACGGCCGTCGGCGCCGACCTCGGGCCCACGTCTCTCCAAGGCAACTTTGGCCAGCTCTTCGCCTTCAAGCGTGCGAACCGCAAGGTGAAAGTGGCGCTCTCGATCGGCGGCTGGGGCAACGGCGACGCCTTTCCCGCGATTGCTGCGTCGCCCTCGCTTCGCGCCGCCTTCATCACCAACGTCCTCGAGGTGCTCGTCAACCTCGGTCTCGACGGCGTTGACATGGACTGGGAGTACCCAACTGGGGCCACCGAGACGGCTAATTTTACCACGCTCATGCGCGAGATCAAGGCGGCGCTCAACCAGCTGCCGTTCCGCGCCGAGCTTACGTTTGCAGCACCCGGCTTTGAGAGTGACCTGGGGCCGCACCTTGGGACGCTCTGCAGCTTCGTCGACGCCATCTACCTCATGACGTACATACCTCTAGATGATGGAGTTGCATCGAATATGGCAGTAGGTACGACTTTTCCGGGTCGTGGAGCCGCGTGGCCGGGTACTCGGCCAACTTGTACACGGACGCCAAGGCGCCGGGTGACTTTAAGCTCTCGGTCGACGCTGCGGTCCAGTACTATCTCCAGAAAGGCTGTCCTGGTAGCAAGCTCGTCATGGGCCTTCCGCTCTACGGCACGTCGTTTGAAAACACCGCCGGCCTCTACCAGTCGTTTGCGACACCGACGCTCGGCGACAATGGCGCTGCTGGCTCCTGGCGCTACAAGAGCCTTCCGCTGGCCGGCACGACCGAGCAAGTCGACGCGACGACGATGGCTACCTACACGTACAACCCGTCAACAAAGATGCTGATCACGTAATCCTCCCTCTCGCAAACTGATGGACATGTTGTCTGACGCGAGGGTAGGTATGACGGGCCAGCGACAATTGCCGCCAAAATGCAGTACCTCCAAAAGTTCAACCTCGCCGGCGCCATGTTCTGGGAGGCTTCGGGCGACGATGCTGCGCGCTCGGCGCGGTCGCTCATCTCGGCGGTCGTCTCTGGCCTCGGCGCTGGCAACATGGACAACTCCCAAAACAACCTTGCATACCCGACGTCGATTTACTCGAATGTTCGCAACGGCAACCGCCCGACGCTGCAACTCTACACGTCGCGCGGCCTCGCCATCTCGGAGTGGAACGGCAAGCTCTACGCCAACGCGCCCCGGCACAACCTCAACGAGCGCTTTGAATTCGACACGGCAACGTCGCTGCTTAAGTCGCTCAGCGCCAACGCGTGCCTGGATGCTTACCCTGATGCGTCCAAAGCTGCGGGCTATGCGCTGCATACGTGGAGCTGCGACGCATCGAACGGCAACCAGAAATGGAAGATCGACATCCAGAACCACCGACTCGCGCATGCGACGCACCCGAATCTGTGCGTCGACGTCGACCCCAACGACGCGTCGAATGGTGTGCAGGTCTGGCAGTGCCACGCGCTCAACACACTCAACGCCAACCAGTGGATCGGGCTGCCGACCGAGCGCGTCGCGATCGCCAACAAGCAGCGCGTGCTCACGGGCGATGCCGGGGCTGGCACCATCACGTTTGCCGATAGCACCAAGCAGCACTGGATCGTTGATAACGTGCACCAGACGATCGCGCTGGGCACGACCGGTCTCTGCCTCGACGCGTACCAGGGCTGGAACGGCGGCGCCGTCCACCTCTACGCGTGCAGCCAGAGCAACACCAACCAGAAATGGTCGTACGACAGCGCGACGCAGCAGCTGCGCCACGTCAAGTTTCCCGGCTTTTGCCTCGACATGGGCAGCGCGTCTGGAAGCAACCCGCATCTGTGGTCGTGCCACGCTGCCAACAGCCCGTATATTGGCCTCCAGCAGTTTACCTACGCGTCGGTCGACTATACCTTTATGAACTAAGTTCGTCCTCGCATCGTACTAAGTACTGTACCCCCAATAGCAGCCAGTTGGATTCAAGTGCTTTCTTTTATTGTCCTCAACGTCGCCCAGAGGTGTCGAAGACAGGGTACCTGGACAGGTCCGGTTGTGCTGCGCTCGGAGCGTGCCACGTATTTTGGTGCGCTCAGAGCGTGCCACGTATTTCGGGATATTATTGGCGGGTGCTATTTCTGGCGCGAGGGTCATCCATTGTCCATAAAAAGCTCATCAGCATGAGCACGACCGAGGCGTCGCTCTCGACGGGCGACTGGGTCGTTCGAGGCCTTGCGATCACGGGCCTCGTGGCGCTCTCCGCGGTCTTCTCGGGCCTCACGCTCGGACTCATGTCGCTCGACAAGATCGGCCTCGAAGTCGTCATTGGTGCTGGCGAAGACGACGGTGCGACGCCGACAGAGAAGCGCCTCGCCGCCGCTGCGCGCAAGATTGCGCCGATTCGAAGGAACGGCAACCTTCTTCTCACGACGCTCTTGCTTGGGAACGTGTCGGTCAACTCGCTCCTCTCGATCCTTCTCGCCGACCTCACGAGCGGTGCGTCTCACTCCATCTCCCAAGTCTCTCGGGTCATCAATGACGCATTAGGTCTCTTTGGCTTTCTCGTGTCGACCGCGCTCATCGTGCTCGTCGGCGAAGTCATTCCGCAAGCCGCGTGCTCCCGCCACGCGCTCGGTACGTGCTACTTTCATTGAAAATGATGAAGAATTGCAGGAGACAATGGTGGATTGTAGCGATCGGTGCCAAGTCGGTTCCGTTCGTCAAACTCATCATCGCTCTCTTTTACGTGTTGGCGAAACCCGTGAGCGCTGTCTTGGACGCCTTTCTCGGTCAAGAAGTCGGCACGCTCTTCACGAAGCGAGAGGTGCGTCCGTAGAGTCCGCCGTCTCACTTGACCTCGAGCGGCGACCGTGTAGCTGTGGAAGATGCTCGACATCCACGTCAAGCGCGACTTGATTGACGACGACGAGAGCTGGATCATGTACGGCGCGCTGCACTACAAGAGCCAGCCCGTGAGCGCGATCATGACCCGCATGCACGACGTGTACATGCTGCCATCGACCGCGCTCCTCGACCGAAGTACGCTGCGGGACATTTACGCCAAGGGCTTCAGCCGCGTGCCTGTGTACGGCCGCACGCGCAACGACGTGCTCGGGCTGCTTTTCATCAAGGACCTCGTGTTTGTGGATCCCAACGTACGTTCTCTCTGTACAATGACACTTTTGTACACGAATATTGCGATACTAGGAACCGATTTCAGTGCTACATTTTGTGCATATTTTTGGCCGCGGCATCCATCGCGTCTGGCCCGATACGAACCTCGGCGACCTCCTCAAGGCCTTCAAGATGGGCCACTCGCGCCTCGCGTTAGTGCAGGAGGTCAACAATGCGGGCGACGGCGACCCGTTCCTGGAAGCGGTCGGCGTTGTCTCGCTCGAGGACGTGATTGAAGAGATCTTGCAAGACACCTTTCGCAGCGAAGGCGATGTCAGCGGTACCGGATGTTGTCCAACAACCAAATGACATTCTTTTCCATGTCTAGACGGACGCAACAAGACCATGGCCTGCCGCGACGTCGATCCTTCCGCGATCCGGCGACTGCGCGTCGGCTCGTCCGACGACATCCTCGATGACGACGATGACGACATGTACTTGACGTTGGAGGAAGCCAAGGACTTGGCGACGCATCTCGTGGCCAACCAGCCAGTCTTCCAGCTACGGAAATCTGGAGGTGCGATCTGCAATCTGAGTTTGGGACGGCGCCAGATGTAATCATCTTTGCATGAATACTAGGCGACGCATTGACCATTGACGATGTGAGCAGTCTCCTGATGAAGTGCCATCTGGTCGAATATGGCCGCGAGACGGCGCTCGGTGCTCGCATATACTCGCCGTCGCAGGTCGCCAACCACTGCGTTGTTGTGATGGAGGGCTGTGTCAAGGTCACAACCGGTCGCCACGGTGCGATTGCCTGCTCGTACTACGGTGGTGATGTGACAAACACATGTAGGACTGGCGAGTGAAATGGACGTCTGGTCGGTCCTCGGCGCCGAGAGCCTTGTCGTACCGGCCAACACACACGTGCCTGACTTTACTGCCGTCGTGCCGAGTCGGTGTGGGAAGATTCTCTGCCTGCAGATCACCCACGTCGACTTTCAGCACATGCTGCACCCGAACGTGAGCTTGCACCCGCGTCTCGTCAAGGCGGCGGCGACCCCCCGGGTGCGGTCCAAACGCTTTGCGTTGCCCAAGCACACGGCCCAAATCCATCCGATGACCGCCCAACTCGAATTCGTGGCCCCCATCGATTCGAGCAACGAAGTCAAGAGGAGCCTTCTCCAGGCCGACAGCATGGACGAGATGCAAACAGCGTTCGAGTGAGGGACTGTTCTTTCTTTTTACAAACTGCTTGCACAACTTGGCGCTGGAAATATTGCGCTGTTGTTGGTATAAAACAAATGGACGTGGGTGGCGGGCGAAATGACGTGGCAAGCGCGCAGCGTAGAGCCGGTGCAACTTGAAGTTGGAGATTCACGAGATCAGAAGATTCGAGGGAGCCGCAACCTCGGACTGTGGATCCTAGGTACATGCCGCGTGGGAGCAGTCAGTGCGCATGCTTCCTGAATGCTGTAACATGGGCACGCGAGCTCGATTCGTCGTCTACAGCGCTCCAGTATCTCGATCGTTGTATAATACTGTATTATACAACGATCGAGATGAAAGACTGTATTATCAATACAGTCTTTTGATGGTCCAGAGCACGCTGCGTCCCATGCACACCTATCCTCTTCGTTTGCAGTAGTATCAGCCACCGCCACGTGCTGACGACCACGATGTGCTCCGAAGTCCCCCACTACTGCATCTGCTCACCAAGTACACGTACAAAAGTGCAGTCGTCTCGCTTCGGCCTCGGATTTGATGTCGCGATGGTATCTGTGTCGTCCGTCGTGCGACGCGGCAGCCGTCGCATGGACCTTGCGGCTCTAATTCCAGCACTCGCTGCGTCCTACTGTGGGCAGCGAGTGCAAGCTGGTCGCACTTCAATGGCGGTCACGACGCGACAGGAAAATGACACAACCGGGGGTGCTTCGAAATACAGTGACAAAACCAGGTACATCAAGGAAACAACATGCCCCACGTTCGCACAACAGGTCTTCGGGTGGCGAGCCCATTCTCGCCACGGTTGTAAAGGCAACTCACGTCAAGCGTCCGTGCGACGCGCTCTCGTCTTTATCTCGGTGCAACAGGAAAAGCAACATAATAATGCGAAGTTTACGCGGAATTGTCGAGACTCCCTCGGTTTAAGGACTCTTCCATGCTTTCGGAACGGCCCAGGTGTTCCGCCAGAAAGTGCCATTTTGCATTTTGCCTGTCGATGGACACCGCGTCGAAATGCGCCGATAGCAGCAGCAGCAGTGACTGGAGCGACCTCGAGTGGACGCTGCGCATCGGCTCGATCGTGCTCCTCACGGTCCTCGCCGCGCTCTTCGCCGGCCTTACGCTCGGCTACATGTCGCTCGACAACAACGGGCTCCAGATCGTCATTGATGCCGGCGACGACCCGGACGCGACGCCCGAAGAGAAGAAGAACGCTGCGTACGCGCGTAAGATTGCGCCGATCCGCAAGGACGGCCACCTCCTTTTGACCACGATGCTCTACGGCAACGTCGGCATCAACTCGATCATGGCCATCGCCATGGCCGACATGACCAACGGTACGTCCTTCTCCTTCGAGCCAGAACTGAGACGCATCGATAGGACTCGTTGGGTTCCTCGTGACGACGGTGATCCTTGTCATCTTTGGCGAGCTCATTCCGCAAGCCCTCTGCTCGCGCCATCCGCTGTGTACGCTTTTCCCAGTACGATGGACGAAGGCGTATGATCTTATTGGTAGCCATTGGCGGCAAGTCGGTCCCGATCGTCAAGTTTTCATGGCGATCTTCTACATTGCAGCGCGGCCCGTCGCGTCGATCCTCGACTACTGCCTCGGCCACGAGATTGGCGCCGTCTACTCGCGCACCGAGGTTCGTTTGCTTCATTCTATCAATGTGTCGAGTTGATTTTCTTATTTGCGTAGATGTCCAAGATGCTCGAGATCCACGTCAAGCAAAAGATGCTCGATGCGGACGAGACCGACATCATGAAAGGTACAAGAGCTTGGCTATGCGTACGTAGCTCAAGTATGACGGCAGGGGCCATGTACTTTAAGCGCAAGGCCGTCGCGTCCGTCATGACGCCAATCGACCGCGTCTACATGCTGCCCGTGACCACGATCCTCGATCTGGAGACGATCAAGAGGATCTACCACACGGGCTACAGCCGCATTCCAGTCTACGGGAAGGACCGCAACGACATTGTCGGCCTCATCTTTGTCAAGGATCTCATTTTCGCCGACCCGGACGTACGTATTAGTCCCGTGGCGTCAGATGACAAGTTGTGCACACTAGGAACAAACGACGCTCCTCAACTTTGTCCATGTCTTTGGCCGCGGCGTGCATCGCGTGTGGCCCGACTCGACGCTCGGCGAAGTCATGCAGGCGTTCAAGGCCGGCCGGACGCACCTCGCGCTCGTCCATGACGTCAACAACGACGGGCCGGTACGTCATGTGACCTTCTGCGCCAGAGCGTCGTCTGATCGTACGACTTGTAGGGCGACCCGTTCTACGAGACGAAAGGTGTCGTGACGCTGGAAGACATTGTCGAAGAGATCCTCCAAGACAAGATTTACGACGAGAGCGACGAGATCGGTACGCTAGAGAAACACAAAAACGGATGGAGAATGTGTCTATAGACCCCGAGACACACCGCAAGAACCGGCTCTCGCACCGCAGCTACGACCCGGGCATGTCGCACCTCTTGGAGGGCAAGCAAGACGTCAAGTACCTCGCGCGTCCCGAGGTAAGTCAATGATTTCGCTAATGACATGTCTCAGGATGACATGTAGGCGGAAGCCCTCGCCAAGCACCTCGTGGCCAACGACCCGGTCTTCTCGACCGTCGACAACAACAGTACGTGTCGTCGCTCGTCCATGGGATCGCTCACGCGCCGGCGCAGATACGCCATTGAGCGAGTCGCATTTGGCGTCGCTCATTCTGACCAAGTGCCCCGTCCTCGAGTTTCACACGTCGGACGCGCCTCATGCTGACCTCTTTGTCGAGCACAAGGTCACCAACCACGCGCTCATTGTCCTTCACGGCCACGTGCGCGTCACCTCCAGTACGCTCGACATGATCCACCTTGTCTCAGTCGGTGGTTGTGTAGACAGCGGCGTGCACAGCCACGCGGGTCTCTGGTCGGTGCACGGCGCCAACGCGCTCTTGGTGCCTGACGGCTCGTACGAGTCGGACGTGACGGTCGAGGTGCCGTCGGACGTCTACGTGCGCTGCCTGCGCATCTCGCACTTTGACTTCCAAGCGACCTTGTACCCGATGCAGATTGCGAGCGATCCCAGCGTCCTCCAACAGCGCCGCGTCGAAATCAAGAAATCGCGGGCCAACGACGACCTCGAAATGGCGCTGCCAGCGGTGTTCGAGGGGTTTGCGACCGACGTCCCGACGCCGACTGCTCCGTACACGCTCACGACCAAGGACTTTTAACCGCCCTCGCGATGGATGCCAACGATCGACATTTTGAATGCATCATGCATCATGAGTCGAGTCTTACGTACTATTCTCGACCAATGGAAGTGTATATATAACGCAGCATGACGCACGTTCATCAGCTGAGCTACCCTTGTCACGTCCACGACACTGAGTTGCAGGCTTGTCAGCATGCGTCGACATTCAAGTCACTTCGGAGACACAACAAAATTTTAAAGTCAAAAGAGAAGCTGGCGCTTCTGTGGGTTGGTCTGCGACACCTTGTGCCCTAACCCTCCTTGTCGTTGGAGGCGGGCTTTGAGCATCTCGAGCACGTACGGGATGCCCTTGTGCTGCTTGCGCCGGGACCGGCGATGACTGCGCTTTGGCCCCGCCACCCAGGCAAGTGCGTGCACGAGGCCGTTGGTTTTACAGAAATGCGTCACGCGCCACTGCAGCACATGACCGGCATCGCAGCGACAATGGACCGGTAGCGACTGCGGTACACCCAGCGTAGCACGAGCGCCTTGAAGAGTCCCCACCGAGGCAACGCAGCGTTGAGCTGCACCCGCCGCTTGGCCGCGACAGCAGCGGGCACTTGATCCAGCACGGGCTGCAGCGCCCGGCCAAAGCACACTCTGCGAAATGCCACCACCAGCTGCTCCAACGCGCGTCGGCGCGGCCGCGAAGTGCGCAAGACTTCGCGGATCCGCGCATGGCGGGCGTGCGCGACGGCACTGAGGATGGACGGAACGACCGTTGTCGAGAAGACGCGGCGAAGGTGCTCTTGGCGCCAGCCATGGACGAGTGCGGGAAGGCGTCCGAGCACGCTCCGGGAGTAGCGCCGGCGGTAGACGTACTGCAGTAGTGTCTGCCGCGCCGGCCATGTCGCTGGCTGCGCGAGACGGAGCTGAATGCGAGCTACTTTGGCCGCGAGAACACGGGCCGTCATCTGCGGTAGCACGACGTCGACCATGCGCCGACGGTGCACGCACCGACGCAAGAACGCGAGAACGCGCGAAAAGCTGGCGATGGTGGACGGCGTAAGCAGCATGCGACGGCGCAGTGCGTCGACCTCGTCGAGCCAGTTGGACGAGGTGCCGCAAAAGCACAGTATCGAGTCGCAGCCATCGCCTTTGACAAGGTACAAAAAGCAGTGGGGGCACTGCGCCATGTCGACGATCGTCGCGGCGTTCTCACGACACGAGACGCCCTTGTGGTGGCCCGCGGTCTTGCAGAGAAAGCACACGGGGTGGTGGCAGCACGACGTGACGCTGAACGGGTCCTTTTGTCGCCACGCGAGGAAGAGGCAGGCGCGCCGCTGCGGGTCAAAGATGCGCGCGAGAAGCGCCGGCAGCAACACGTCGAGGGACAATGCATCTTGCGCTTGAACGAGAGCGAAAAAGGCCGGCGCCGAGAGGCGGTAGCTGCAATAGGCCAATAACGGCAGAACGAACGGTTGCAACGTGCTCGGGAAGAGCGCCACGAGCTGCTGCTCGGACGCGACTGTGGCCAAGTGCTCGATCGTCTCGTCGTGGACGTCGGGCAAAAGCACGTAGGTATCGTCGCAGATCGGGCACCGAATCTCGCAAGACGCCTCGACCGCGTCGCGGATCGACGCGACGGCGTCCGGGCCCACGCTATCGAGCACGCGCAAGAGGTTCATCGGCACAACGCAGATCGGGCATTTGAGCGTCGAGACGACGCCGTGGAGGATCGACGCGATATGGACCTCCGTGTACCGCTGGAAGCACGCGGCGCAGAGCATGCCCGGGCACGTCTCGGAACACAGCTTGCGCAGCATGGGCCCTTGGATCGCATCGAGGCAGATGGCGCAAGTCGTCGGGAAGACGTCCATGGAGGGCGCGCCCGGCTTGGCCGACGGAAGCGTCGATGGCACAAGTGCCAGCACCGCGCTGCCCGCGGGAGCCATCCTTCGGCTCTTCCGCTTGCTGGAAAATGGAAAAGATCCGCTGGGACCAGGACCATCACTCGCTTGACATATCCGGATTATCATCCGGTTCACACCAACCGGCAACACGAGCTCGCGAGCCGGACGACAAGAGGGCTCCTGCTTGCTAAAGGCTGTCTCGCCATCGAGGCGACGCGGTCTCCATGCGCATAGTGTCGAGTGCCACCCGCCTCTACTGCGTCCATGCTCTACATATGGTTCCTAGCGCTTGCTTCCTTTCTAACCGTGACCCCGACCCCTAAGACAGCACAGGTTGATAGCTTTGGACCAGCTCAGTCATATCGACATCCGAGGATCCATTTCATGAGCTCAAATGTGGCCGAGCTGCGAGCTACACGGATGCGAACGCGATGCGGACTTCCTCTTCCTTGACGTCCTTGGAGGCAGCGAGGATCGACTCGCGCCGGCGCTTCTCGAGCGTGGCCGGTGTTCGGTTGAGCACCATCGCGTGCAAGTGCGCTTGGAACTCGACGCGCGCGAGCTTGAGGCAGCGCGCATATTCGGTCTCGACGGTGGCCGTCACATCACTGACGTACGCACCTTCGGCGAGCACGAGGCTGTTGGCGCCAAGAACGCCCCAGAGTCCAAGCGTCTCTAGGAGCACGAGACCGTTGTAACCCCCACCACGGTGATGTAGACGACGCTCCAACCTGTGGCACTCGCACCCGCAGCTTGCAAGCGACCGTCCAAGACGACGAGGCAGTGCGTCAGATTGCTTCCGAGCGTGACCACCGTGTCCCCGCGCGTGTGGTACTCGACGATGGGGCTCTTCTCCAAGAGCGCGGATAGCCGCCTCGGCGTCATGGGTTGGCCGGTGGCATCGGGCAGGGCAAACACGGCGTGCTTGGCTGCCAAGTGCTGGGCGAGCGCCATGGCCTGAATTTCGCACATTTTACTGGTACAGGGTTCGATTCCGTTGTTTACCTCGGCCGCGTTGATGAATTTGGTCGAGGCTGCCTGCATCTCGTAGCGGACGCTCGTGTCGAAGCTCGGCCGGTTCAGCATGCGGTTGCGGCGCGCAATGTCTGCATCTTCATTTGTCGCTTCAGCTCCATATTCGAAAGGCTAAGGAGCCGTACCCACAACATCGTTTTCGTCATAAATGTCGTCTTGCAGAATCTCTTCAACGATATCTTCCAGTGTGACCACGCCTTTGGTCTCGTAGTACGGGTCGCCCTAGCATGCCATTCGCGTTATTACAATATCTCTCTTGTAGCAGCATCCACGAGCCTACAGGTCCGTCGTTGTTGACGGCGTGGACAACGGCCAAGTGCGTGCGCCCCATCTTGAAGGCGCGGAGGACGTCGGCGAGCGGCGACTCGGGCCACACGCGGTGTACGGTGCGGCCAAAAATGTGCACGAAATGCAGCAGTGGCGTCGCCTCCTATTACAATGTTCGGTCCACAGCGAGTCATTTCTAGATATAGACTATACCACCGGGTCGACAAAAATCAGATCTTTGACGAGGACGACGCCGATGATGTCGTTGATGTCGCGGGTCCAGACTGGAATGCGGCTAAAGCCCGACTGGTACATCTCTTCGAGCACATCGCGCGTGAGGAGCGTGGACGACGACAGGGTGTAGACCGATGCGATCGGCGTCATCACTCGTGCGACCGGCGTCGCCTTGTACTGCAGAGCGCCCTTCATGATGTTGATCTCGTCGACATCCAGCATCTTTTGTTTGAGATGGATCTCGAGCATCTTGGTGAGCTAGATGGAGACGTGAGGATGCAACGCAGCAGTATATGCATAACTCGGAAGCGTTGTGTACCTCGCATTTCGTAAAGTAATTGCCCATGTCTTTTCCAACGAGCCAGTCGAGGGCGAGCGCAATGGGCTTGGCGAAAACGTAGAAGAGCGCAATGATGACGCGGACCACGGGCAGCGTCTTGGCGCCGATGGCTACCGAGAGGTCATGTCGACGAATGTCGAGATGGAAGATTGCTCGTACCGAGCGGGTGCTTGGAGCAAAAGGCTTGTGGAATGAGCTCGCCAAAGATGACGAGCACGACCGTCGTGACGAGAAAGCCAAGCAGCCCTAGTGCGCATTCTAAGCATGGCAGGATCAGAGCTCAAGATACCGGAGGTCATGTCGGCCATGACGATGGCCATGATCGAGTTGACGGCCACGTTCCCAAAGAGCAGCGTCGTCAGCAGGAGGTGGCCGTCGTTGCGCACCGGCTGGATGCGGCGCGCGTACGTAGCGTTCTTCTTCTCTTCCGGTGTCGCAAGCTTGTCGTCGCCAGTCGCAATCACAATGTCAAGGCCGACCTTGTCGAGCGACATGAGGCCGAGCGTGAGGCCCGAGAAGGTCGCCGCGAGCACGACGAGGAGCACGATGCCGCCGATGCGCAGTGCCCACTCGGCGTCGGTCCACGCCACGCTGCTGCTCACGTTGCTGCTCACGTCGCCATGGCCCGTCATATCTTTCTGCACGAAACCGATGGGCAGTCCACCAGCTAAAAGCACTCAACTCGAAACAACTTAATCGCAGTATGCGGCAGTTACCATCGGCGTCCACAGACAACAATTCACACCTCCCATTCGCTATCGCCAACCACGATGTGCATTTACAAGCGTGGCGCATACGACGCGCCTTGCAGGAGCCTATTGTCCTATGTCGTCTATCCACGAGAGCACGCTGCGCCAACAAAACCGCGCAGTCCGACACGTGGCACAATGGTCGAAACGGCTCGAACCGAGTGGGCTAAAATCACCCAATTTGAACTTGACCAACTCAACTCTGAAAGCAATCGTCGGTAGCTCCAACGCTCCATCTCCGACGCATCGCTACGACGCATTTATGCACAGTCCGTAGGACAGGAAAATCTACGGTAGCAGAAAGTCCATGTAGTATTAATACCGTAGGCGACATCGGCGTGTCCACACCTGCCACGTGGTGCGTTGAAAAGTTTGGCAAGCCGCCCTGTTGTCTGGATCTCTACGTCTACTACAATTTGACGGATAGGACAGTGGTGCCGCAGCAAGTCCATCGACAACCTCTGCGACCTGTCTGGTCCTAGCACTTGAGTGCTCTAGTCGTACCGTAGTTAGCTGAAGGCGTACGAGTAGTTGTCATCGTGGCTGTCACAGCGATCTCAAACGATGTCGTCATTGGCGCCAGTATGCACTTTGAGAGGTTTATCCGGCGTCCGGATAATGGAGGGCCAGAGCGACAGCTTAGTTGCAAACTGCCAGAGTCGTCGTCACTAGTCGGACCATGGTCATGCGTCGGTCCTTGGTGAGCCTCGCGCTTCTGCTGACGAGCAGCCTCGTCGACGCCGCCTTCTACGTGCCCGGCGTGGCCCCCGAGAGCTGGGAGGAGGGCGCGGCCCTGCCACTGAACGTCAACAAGATCACGTCGGTCAAGACGCTCGTGCCGTACGAGTACTACTACCTGCCGTTCTGCGCGCCGAGCGCGCCGGAAGAGCAGCAAGAGAACCTTGGCGAAATCATGTCGGGCGACGCCATTATGAACTCGATGTACAGCCTGCACATGCACAAGGACGTGCGCTGCCAGATCCTTTGCAAGCCGATGCACTACACGGCCGAAGAGACGCAGCGCTTCATCGACATGATTGAAGACGAGTACTACGTGCAGTGGATCCTCGACAACCTCCCGGTGCTCTACCAAGACACGAGCTACGGCGAGGCGGCCGCACCGGTCAACAAGGACCCGAACGCGCCGCTCTCGGCTGCCTACAAGCGCGGCTTCCCGCTCGGCGACATTGACGCCCAAGGCCGCTACTTCATTTACAACCACGTGCGCATCGTCGTCTTGACGCACCCGGACCCGTACGCCGAGCCCGCGACGCCCAAGTGGCGCGTCGTCGGGTTCGAGGTCGTGCCCACGTCCATCAACCACCTCTTCAAGGGCTCGCCGTCGAGCGGCGAAGAGCTCACGTCGGTGCGTCTCTCGTCGTCGCATCACCCAATGTTTCATGTTTCCGTGCCATAGGACACGTGTGGCAAGTTTGTCGACATTGCCGAGGTCAGCGAGGGCCACCACGCGTACCTCGAGCCCAACTCGCCGTCGACGGTGCTCTACACGTACGACGTGCAGTACGTCAAGTCGGACATTACATGGGAGCAGCGCTGGGACCGCATCCTCTCGAGCCGTGCGTCGAACGACCAGATCCACTGGTTTTCGATCATCAACTCGCTCATGATTGTGCTCTTCCTCACGGGCATGATCGCCATGATCATGCTCCGGACGCTCCACCGCGATATCGCGCGCTACAACGAAGTCCAGACGTCGGAAGAAGCCGCGGAAGAAAGCGGCTGGAAGCTCGTGCACGCCGATGTGTTTCGCCCGCCGTCGTACTCGCCGATGCTCTTCTCCGTGTTTGTCGGGACAGGCGTCCAGGTCTGCTGCATGTCGGCGGCCACGATGGTGATTGCGCTCCTCGGCCTCCTCTCGCCCGCCAACCGCGGGTCGCTCCTCACGACGCTCCTGCTGCTGTTTGTGTTTATGGGCTCGTTTGCCGGCTACCATAGCTCGCGCACGTACAAGATGTTTCACGGCAAGGACTGGAAGCGCACGATGGTCTCGACCGCCGTCTTTTACCCGGGCTGCCTCTTTCTGGTGTTTTTCCTGCTGAACCTCGTGCTCTGGGCCAAGGCGTCGTCGCAGGCCGTGCCCTTTGGCACGCTCTTCGCGCTCCTCGTGCTCTGGTTTGGCATTTCCGTGCCACTTGTCTGCCTCGGATCGTACTTTGGCTTTAAGCGCCCGGCGATCGAGCACCCGGTCAAGACCAACCAGATTGCGCGCCAGATCCCGGAACAAGTCTGGTACCTCTCGACGCCGTTTGCGATCATCGTCGGCGGCATCCTCCCGTTTGGCGCGGTCTTTATCGAGCTCTTCTTCATCATGTCGGCGCTCTGGCTCCACCAGATCTACTACGTCTTTGGCTTCCTCTTCCTCGTGCTGCTCATCCTCGTCGCGACGTGCGCCGAAGTGACGATCGTCATGTGCTACTTCCAGCTCTGCGCCGAGGACTACCACTGGTGGTGGCGCTCGTTCCTCACGTCGGGCAGCGCGGCCTTGTACCTCTTCTTGTACTCGTTCCTGTACTTCTTCTCGAAGCTCAACATCACCGCGTTCGTCTCGGGCCTGCTCTACTTTGGCTACATGGGCATGATCTCGCTCACGTTCTTCTTCCTCACGGGCACCATCGGGTACTTTGCCTGCTTTTGGTTTATCCGCAAGATCTACTCGTCCATCAAGATTGACTAGAAAGGTTGGACGAGATAAGCGTTCTGCAGTAAAACAACCGTGTACAGACACCACCCATGCCGTGTCGACTTGTCTCGAAGCGCGCTGCGAAGCATCGCTTGGAGGAGTGGCATTGAGGGTATCGAGCCAGACATCGAACGCTGCGCCCGGTGGTTTGAGGCGCAACGCATACGAGCAGAAAGATCGGCTCACTGTCGCCGTGAGTCCAGGTCGCTTGCCCCATCCACCACGACCACGCGCAGTTACGACCCACTTCAACAACAACGACCACGCGCAGTTGACTACATCTTGGTATGACAGGTTGCCGGAAGCAGTGTTTCAACCTGGTTCGATCAATACCCGAGTTGATAGTAGCATTGGGTTTTCAATCTGTGTCACTAGCTGCTGCGGAAGACGATTCTGCTTGCTGACGAGAAGGGCTCGCGAGAATATTGTCATATTTGATGTTGCTGTTTTGGTACAATGCAACGTCACGCCGTCGACGTCGCGGCCCTGTTGGAAAATCATACGCTGGCAAACCCAATGCGAGACGAAGGATCGTCGTGGCG
>NW_012156464.1:91251-134220 GCF_000151545.1 Saprolegnia parasitica CBS 223.65 | reverse complement strand
TGTCGGGAACGAGTCGCCGTACGAGGACGCGCCGTTGACCAAGATCTCGCTCCAAGAGTACCTCGAGACGATCACCAAGTACACGGAGCTCGAGCACAGCATGTACGCGCCGCAGCACGACGACCAAGCGGTCGTGAGCACGCAAGCGTGCTTCTTGCCGATTGAGAAGGAGGCCGAGAGCAAGACGGAGTTTCACGTTGGCTTGTTCAACTACCAGTCGCGGGCGGATGACCCGGCCGTGCTCGTCTTGGTCTGCACGGACGCTGGCACAAGGTACTCCCTGTTTCGTTCTCTACATCAGGACGCCGCAAGCGAACGCTGCGTAGTGCTCAAGTCGTGAGCCAGCGCGATGCGGCTCTCTTCTGCAACCACCACGGCATGAAGCACTCGTTTGCAGCGGAGCGCTTGTCCCAGGACCGCGCCAAGCGAGGGGTCGACGCCGCCGATGTCGCCATGACAGCAGACGAAGAAGCCCGCAACTACGTCATGATTGTGCAGATCCCGCTGCAGCAAAAGCCGAGACCCGTGCGCAGTTTCGCGCTCAAGAAGAAATGCTCGGGCGTTCGAATGATGGCGCGTTCCTCCGCACCATTGATGATGGACGTCGAAGCTGCGATCATCAGCATCAGCGACGACGCCAAGGGCCCGTACCCCAAGCTGAGCCGCTTCAGCCACGTGCAGCGAGACACAAGGTACCCGATCCGCGTCACGGTGCAGTTTTATCAAGCGACGAGCAACGGGTTTGTGACACCCGACGTGGTGCAGGCACTCGCCAAGAAGATGGCGTCGGTCAAATCCAATGCGACGTGGTGGGGCTCCCTCGTCACGCCCAGCGATCCGATTCTGTGCCCGCCAACGAACAACGGTGTCACGCCGCCCAAGGACAACGATGGCTCGGTGAACGCTACCAAGCCCTCGTTCTGGCAGCGTATGACCGACTTGTTCTGAGCAGCTCGTCGATATTGTAACACATGACTTCTTGCATCCATTCAAGCTTGGCTGCCCAACCTTCTGCAGTTGACCGCGGCAATGCGAGCGCGCCGACGCGACTCCCATTCACAATCCGTGTTATCCGGATGTCCGGATACAGTGCCTTGGCGCCATTTTCATCCGATCGCTGAAGCGCTTGTCTGCGACTCCGACGGTGCAAAAGGGCCGTTCTGTTTCGTGTCGTTAGATTCGCTCGGCAGCACCAACTCGCCAGCAACCAACCAACCAACCAACCAACCAAAGCGACTCCAAAAACGGTATTTTGTCACCTTGCTACAGTACCGGTACCACTAGTGTAGTACGCAGGCTATCACAGCTCCGCGTCATCTCTGCCAGCACAGCCTTGTGCGTAGCGTTGTACGGCGAGCACTTGGCCGAGGAACGCGGTCCATTGGCCTGAAGCGAAAAAGCTCATGTCGTCTTGTCCACGTCGCAGGCTGGTTCAGCGTAGACGTCCACGGTCTACAGTATTCCACCCTTTACGATGCGCGGCCCAAATGTCTACCCGGGTCGTTGCCATCAAATTACGTTTGACCATGTTCTTCGGTGCCCTCTTGACTCCCTCTCGAAGGAATCTCGCAACAAGGCGTTCTTCCAACACGGTCCAACGACACCTTGAGCGATACTATTCTAGCCGTGTCGGCGCGTGTCCAACGCCATCTGGGATGTTGCGCAGGTCGTTGTACCGATGATCCCACCGTCCATTGCGATCGTCCGTGCTATTTTGACATTGGCATCCAATTGGGAGGGATGCTCCTATTGCTGCTGCTCGGCGTGCTCGGCGTCGCGGCGCTCGACCCGATCGTTGCGCGCGGCAACCGCCTCTACAACGCGCGCACGGGCGTCCGCTTCGTCATGCGGGGCATGACGTACGAGGGCGACGTGAGCGACGACCACTACGACGAGTTTGTGCGCGAGACGCTCGAGACGTCGCTGACGGACCTGTTTGGGCACTTCAACACGTTTCGCCTCTACAACATCAACCCGGATCGGTCGTACGCCAAGTTCATGGCGCACATGAACACCCGGGGCATCTACGTGCTGCCGTCGGCGTCGCCGACCAACAACAAGTACTACGGCTCGTACGCGACGCAGACCATGGACCGGACCGTCAACGGCGAGTCCTCGTACACGAGCATCGACCACATCGTCAAGCCGCTGGCGCCCCATTCGAAAAGCTGCTACCCGACCTACTTGCTCTACTATGGCAAGCGCGTACGGCGTTGGATTGTATCAAGCTATCGACTTGACACGACAGATTGATGTGTAGATCATCGAGAACTTTGCGCAGTACGACAATACGCTTGCGATCGTCATTGGCAACGAAGTGCTGCAGCTCGACCTCACGGCCGCCGCGTGCGTTAAGATGTACGCGGCAGACCTGAAAGACTGGATGGGCGTCAACGTCAAGAAGCTGCGCACGATTCCGCTGGCGTACTCGGCCGCGGACGGCGCGTACACAGAGCTCGTGAACGGAGCGCTCAAGCAAGTGCTCTCCGCGACCGCGTACCACGCCATCAAGATCCAAGGGCTTCTCTGCGGCGACACGATGGTCCACGGCGTGATGACCAAGAGCATCGACATGTACATGATCAACGAATACCGGTGGTGCAACAAGAACACCTTTAACGAGGCCTACAAAGAGCTGCTCGGCCTCGCGCAAGGAGTCCCGATCGTCTTGGCGATCGGCGAATTTGGCTGCGCGACGAAGCGCCCGCGCACGTGGGAAATGGTCCCGACCCTCTTCTCCGAGTCCTTGGCGTCCAAAGGCTGGACCGATGTGTACTCGGGCGGCTTTGCATACGCGTTTGGGGAAGCGTCGCTGCCGCGCGACAGCATCTTCCCCCTCTTTATCGGTACTACCACCAACGAACCCCGTGTGGTCGGTCGGGATGATGGATTGATACGAACTTGATACAGGCGCGGCCGACACGGGCATCACGACCAAGCCGGGCACGACGCCGACGCCCGACTACGCCAACCTGCTGCAGCAATACAAGAAGGTGGTCACGCCGCTGGCGCCGGCGGAATTCGCGCCTCCGGACGTCTGCTCGTTTGCACCGACGCTGACGACGGAGCCCACGATGCCGGCGGCGGTTGCGGCGACTTGGATGCCGTCGTGTGCGAACCCAACGCTCAAGATCCGGTCCTTCGATACGTGGATCACGAAATCGCGGCAGGGACAGGCCTGTGACAAGTATGGCGCGCCGTGCGAAGTCGTTCTTCCAGACAAGGTGGGCACGACCCAAGAAGACATTTGCGGCAAGCCGCTCGTCGTCGAGAGCGGTGGTAGCCTCTGCACGCCGGGCGACAGCACGTGCAAGCACGGTAGCTGCGTCGCGCTTTCCGCCACCGCTGGCCGCTGCGTCTGCAGTGGCTGCTGGGGCGGCTCGACGTGCGCCGTCAAGGACGACGACAAGTGCAGCGTCATTCCCAACCTGCCGCAGGCACCTAAAGTCATCTTTACGACCCTCGCCATCTTCGTCGGCGGCATGACGCTGGTCTTTGGCGCCCTTGCAGTCGTAGCGCACAAGGGCTCGCATACGTCCAATACCAATGCCGAGGTCTACCATGCTCTGTAACTATCCTTCGTTCATCTTCTTCGGCCACGCGTGAGGATCGGATGCAACACGATGAGGCGGCAGGTGCAAAATAAATCTCGTTTGACGAGCCTATGGCAAGACGCCAGCTTCTTTGAGGAGCGTCAAGAGCTTGCCGTCGCGGTGGAGCTGGGCAACGTCGTCGCCGCCACCGATCGTCTTGGTCTTGATAAAAACGTTGGGGACCGTGTGGCGACCTGCATGCTTTCGCACGTGAGTGCGATACTTGGCACATGACGATGGATGCGTACCGGTCATCTCGGCCAGCGACTGCAAAATGCCGTCGCCATTGGGCATCGTATCGAGCTCGTATACGGTGAACGGGACGCCGACTGCGTTTAGGACGTTCTTGGCCTATCCATGGATGGGATTTAGCCCTTGGGTATCGATGCTAGCGGAGCGTACCTTGGTGCAGTAGGGGCAGTACGTCTTGCTGAAGACGCTGACGCCGTTCGTAGCAAGCGCGTTCTCGACAAACGACTTGGATTCGGGGGTCGACGAGCTCGAGTTGCCCATGTTCTGTCGTGAAGTAAAATGAACCTTCACTGCAAAGAATACAGTATTTTCCATCACGGAAATAATGTGAAGTCCATCCAAGCATCTGGCCGCTCGACGAGCATCTCCTAGAAGCGCATGCAGGCACCATGGCCGTGGGTTACGTGACATAAGCTTCTTTGCCATATTCGTCATAACAGATAGCCTACATCAGCCCACAAAGGCAAGCATCGACGTCGGTATGATTCATACCGACGTCGATCATTCTAATTCAGAATGATAACACTATTACAATAATCAACACCATTTCAGAATGACTAGAATCCTGCGCTGTGATTGGCTGCGGTTTCCGAAAAGCCGGCTTCGGGGGATCTTGGCGAATCCAGTTTGCACTTCACCTCGTCCGCAGAAAGTTCAGCCATGTCGGGGAAGGCCTTTGTTCAAGACGCGCTCGCCAAGAACGGCGTCACGGTCTTCAGCAAGACGTACTGCCCCTACTGTACCAAGGTAGACCCGGCGAGCAGCGATACCCAAGGGCTAAATCCAATGGGTAGGCCAAGAACGTCCTCACGTCGGTCGGTGTCCCGTACGTCGTGTACGACCTCGACAACCTCGACAACGGCGACGAGATCATGGACGCGCTCATCGAGCTCACGGGTACGCGACTCCGTCCTCTTCATGCGAAGCGAGGCTCTGTGTTGATAGGTCGCGACACGGTCCCCAACGTCTTTGTGAAGGCGACGACGATTGGCGGCGGCGACGACGTGACGCAGTTGCACCGCGAAGGCAAGCTCGTGCCTCTCTTGCAGAAGGAAGGGCTTCTGCAGTAAGCGTCTCTGCATCCATTGAGTAATCGTGCTTCGACTAACAGGCCCGCGTGCGTGGTCTGCGAGAGCCAACGACATGATAACATCGACCACTCAATCAGTGTTCTATCTTGAGTTTTGTCAGCGAGAAGGCGACTTGCTGGCTTTGAGTTGGGGCCACCGTCGGAGCTGCAGAATGTTCACGCATACGTTCACGAGATTCGATGCCCCTACAGTAGCCGCCGCCAGCTGCCGCCGTAGCAGCTCTAGCCGCTGCCGTCGCCGGTTGCTGGCACCAAGCTCCCAATGGCCCGTGGCTCGCTCACGCCGCCAAGCTAATTCTATGCAAGGCCAAGGGCATCACAGGGACTCGAGTTGGTTGCAGTGGTGACCTCGAGGGACGTCCCCTGAAGGCTGGTGTCACGTACCCACCGTGCACCCGTAGCGTAATCCGATCCCACGACGAATCCAAAATAGTGTAATATCCACTCGCTCGATCCTTTCTCCTGCCTTGGACTTGTTTGCGGTCGATGCGGAGTATGCAGCCCACGCCCCACATAGTTATAGCTTGCATGGCGCCAGCGCTCTTGGCCCCAGCCGCTTCGTCTCCTGCGATGGCCATGCGTCGTATCATACACTATTTTACGTCGGGTGCTTTGATTGGCAAAACACACGCAAAACCCACAGACGTGGGAATCATCGCGACCTTCCGTGGCACTTCACACCATCCCGATCGAATCTCAGCATGGCTGTCGTCCACTCGTCGTCGCGCCTCGCCGACCTGGACGAGCTCGCGCAGCACGACCACGAGTTCCTCTTCAACAACCCGTTCATTCGGTCGGGCTACCGACTGCACTACACGTCGCCGACGCAGTGCGTCAAGTCGCTCTTCCAGCTGCACAACGAGACGTGGAACGTGTGGACGCACCTCGTCGGCGCGCTCCTCTTTGGCGTCTTCTTTGCCAGCGTCGCCTTGTACACCGAGGCAGGCTTGTACCACACGACTGTGCTGGCGCCGCCACCGCTCGCGCTCGCCCATGGCCAGCACACGCGCGCGTACTTTCTCGAGTACATTGCGCCGCCCGTCATTCCCATGTACTACGCGTTGCGCCTCGACAACCACGCGGCGATCCGCGACCACGTGCACGTGGCCAAGGCGCTCTTAGGCCACTCGCTCGCCCGCGTGCCGACGCTCGACGAGCTGCATCCCGTGCTCGCGGCGCAGATGAGCGCGGACGTCCAGTCGACGCTCTCATCGTACTTTACGTCCATGGCGTCGTCGCTCGAAGCGCTCCAGGCCCAGCTGCCGCCGCACTGGCCGCGCCCCAACGCGACGACCGACAACTGGGCGGTCGCGTACAACGCGTTGCACCCGTTGCAGCGGCAACTCGACGACAAGACGTCCGAGCTGCGCGATTATGTGCGTGCGCTGCGGAACGACGCGCAGCACCAGGCGCCGCTGCAGCTCGTGCTCCACGAGTTCCACACGTGGTCCGAGACGATCGCCAACGGCCTTGCGATGCTCACTGCGATCCATCCGACCGAGCTGCTCACGCCCGAGCTCGCGACGTGGCCGATCCTCGTGTACATTGCAACCGCCTTTCTCTGCATGAGCTGCAGCACGGTCTACCACCTCTTCTTTGTGCAGAGCGCCAAGACGTCGATGGCGCTCATCCAGCTCGACTACGCAGGCATCATCCTCCTCATTGGCGGCGCCTTCTTCCCCGTCATCTACTATGGCTTCTACTGCGACATGGCCCTCGTCACATGGTACCTCGGGACCGTGAGCGTGCTCTCGCTCGTCTCGTTCGTCGCGTCGCTCCACCCGGCCTTTGACGAGCACCCGATCGTGCGCACAGGCGTCTTCCTCGCGCTCGGCTTCTTTGGCCTCGTCCCGCTCGGCCATCTTGTGTACGAGCACGGCTTTTGGGACCCGCATGTGCAAGTGATCTTGTACCGACTCCTGGGCACCGCCGGCTTTGACTGCTTTGGCGCCATGCTCTGGGGCCTCCGCGTGCCCGAGCGCTTCGCGCCGGGTCGCTTCGACGTGTGGTTCTCGAGCCATCAATGGTGGCACCTCTGCGTCGTGGCCGCGACGACGGTTCACTACTTCAACGCGGTCCAGCACTACGAGTGGCGCGCGCAGCACGGCTGTCCGATCCGCATGTAGCAGTAGTCGTATGTATCATTGCATCTAAGATCTTATCCCACGCATCGTCGTCGACAGCATGCCATTGGCACCGCGGCAAAGACAGTCCGGTGCGCTGCGTGCTTGCGCCCTCCGCGCCGTGTCTTCGCCGCGCCATGCGCCATGGCTGCAGCACCTCGCCATGGCGGCTTCATGAAGCATCCATGGCTGTCCATGGGCCGTCGGTTGGAGGATCGCTGGTCCCCGTCTGCCGATCCCCGTCCGCAGCCACGCCCCTAGCAATCCACTCGAACCACGCGAAGGCTGCCGTCGTTACTCACGTAACCGGTTCGTTGAACCGGTTCAATGAATCCGGCGACAGAGCACCTTCGCAAGTCGTTTTTCCCGACCCCTACCCGCCCCCACCGTCTTTTTGGCCAATCAGATGCAAGAAGAGGGCGAACGGACCAATCAACGCGCGCGAGGGATGCATCTGCGCCCCAGGCGTCGTGATGCTTGCACCATCAGTGGTAGTCATTTGGCTGCCTCTTGGTACCCCAAGAAATTGGTTTTTATTCAGCAAAAGTCGACCAACCACTGAAATGCTCGGTCGCCTCCTCGCGACGAAGGCGCTGCCCCGCGCCGCCACCCGCGGCTTCGCCGCTGCCGCCGAAGGCCACAAGTTCCAGCTCGCCAACTCGTTCAAGCTCCACAGTAGGCGAAGCGGCTATGGCGGTACCGACGACTCATGGCCGTGGCGTAGACTTGGAGAGCGGCCCCGAAGGCGGTGACTATGCGTACGCGACGCGTGAAGAGCTCCTTGGCTACTACAAGCTTATGTACACGATGCGCCGCATGGAGATCACGTGCGACAACGAGTACAAGGCGCGCACGATCCGCGGTTTCTGCCACTTGTACGATGGCCAGGAGGCTGTCGCGACCGGTGTCGAGGCTGCGTTGAACCGCACCGACTCGTGGATCACGTCGTACCGCTGCCATTGCACGATGCTCGCGCGCGGCGGCTCGGTCACGGGCATCCTCGCCGAACTCTTTGGCAACAAGAACGGCGCGATCGGCGGCAAGGGCGGCTCGATGCACTTTTACAACAAGAAGAACAACTTTTACGGCGGCCAGGGTATCGTCGGCGCGCAGGTGCCGGTCGGCGTCGGTCTCGCGTTTGCGAGCAAGTACAACCACAAGGGCGACGGCCCGATGCCGTGCTCGATCACGATGTTCGGTGACGGCGCCGCCAACCAGGGCCAGATCTGGGAGGCCGCCAACATGGCGGCGCTCTGGAAGCTCCCGTCGATCATCTGTATCGAGAACAACCACTACGGTATGGGCACGTCGACTGAGCGCCACTCGTCCAACCAGGTCTACTACACGATGGGCAACAAGATCCCGGGCATCTGGTGCGACGGCAACGACGTCCTCGCCGTGCGCGAGTGCGTCAAGTTCCTCAAGGAGTGGACGGGCGCCAACAAGGGCCCGATCTACGTCGAGATGTGCACGTACCGCTACCACGGCCACTCGATGTCGGACCCGGGCGTCACCTACCGCAACCGCGAAGAAATCTCGTCCATGCGCGCGTCGCGCGACCCGATCGAGAGCGTCAAGAAGCGTCTCTTGGACGCCAACCTTGCGACCGCCGACGAGATCAAGGAAATCGAAAAGGAAGTCCGCAAGGAGGTCGTCGAGGCGACGAAGGAGGCCAAGGCCGAGGGCCGCCCCGACGAGGCGATCGCCTTCAAGGATATTTACACGGACGGCAACGGCAACAACGAGTTCCCCGAGTTCATCCGCATGCCCGACTTCAAGAAGAGCCTCTACAACGGCAAGCCGCGCAACTAAACCCCTCGTTTCCTCTACCTCTAATACATCATACAGGCGTCTCCCTCTACATACTCGTCTCTTTACATCGCAGCGATAAAGAGACGACGTGCGATGGTGGCCTGGCGTAAGGACGTGAGGATGTCCGTGCGGCCACCGACTGCGCCCCATCGACTTCGAGTCGGTACTGGATTCTTCAGAAATCCAGTGGCCACGATGCCGGTCCCGTCACAAGTGAACCGGGCTCGAGCCCGATGACGCAATCATGTGACATGGCGCTCCCACATGCGTCCTCTGTCAATGCTCGTGAGCCGCAAGGGTCGAAGAACGCTGTTCAAAGACACTTGGTGCCACAGCAAGAGCGCTGGATTCTGTCGACATGGTTTAATGGCGCGGTTTAGACACTGGGTTACCACCTAACCGAGCTGGGTTTGATTCCTGCCACGTCCCTTCCTGATATTTCTGCAAGAGCTGCCACGGCCCCTCGAGGAATGGGGTCTTTGACGAATGTTGCCCGTTCGAGTCTTCTGCACCGCGGAACCCACCTAAAGGTCCAGGGCTCTCTCCTCGTGGCGTGCAACGCTTTTTCAGAAAACACGTCAAATCGACCGACAAAACAAGTAAAATCGACGGCTTAAACATGCTTGCGTTTCGCGCCCTGCTTCTTGGCAACAAAGCTCGGGACACCGGAGCTCGACGCATTGGCCGTGACGAGGGAGCCCCACCACGTCGCATTGGCCTTGACCGACGCCATCTTCTTGGCCAGTGCCCGCACCACGTTGGGTGTCACACGCCCATTGCTCGTCGCTTGATAAAACTGCACCGTGACGCGGAGCGGGTACCTCGTGTCTCGCTGCACGTGGCTGAAGCGGCTCAGCTTGGGGTACGGGCCCTTGGCGTCGTCACTGATGCTGATGATCGCAGCTTCGACGTCCACTCTTGACGGTGCGACCACGTTATTTGGCCTCGCGCTGCGGGAACGAGCGACCTTTCGTAGCGTGGGTTTCGGCTTTTGCTGCAGTGGAATCTGGACAATCATGACGTAGTTGCGTGCTTCTTCGTCTGCTGTCATGGCGACATCGGCGGCGTCGACCCCTCGCTTGGCGCGGTCTTGGGACAAGCGCTCCGCTGCAAACGAGTGCTTCAAGCCGTGGTGGTTGCAGAAGAGGGCCGTGTCGCGCTGGCTCACGACTTGAGCACTACGCATACCAGCGTTCGCTTGCGTCTAGATGTAGAGAACAAAACATGTAATACCTTGTGCCAGCGTCCGTGCAGACCAAGACGAGCACGGCCGGGTCATCCGCCCGCGACTGGTAGTTGAACAAGCCAACGTGAAACTCCGTCTTGCTCTCGGCCTCCTTCTCGATCGGCAAGAAGCACGCTTGCGTGCTCACGACCGCTTGGTCGTCGTGCTGCGGCGCGTATATGCTGTGCTCGAGCTCCGTGTACTTGGTGATCGTCTCGAGGTACTCTTGGAGCGAGATCTTGGTCAACGGCGCGTCCTCGTACGGCGACTCGTTCCCGACAGTGAGCATGATCTGGCGCGTCGGGATGCGCATAATGGGATCTGCAGCCGCATGAGCAAATCAGAACGTCTCAACAACATTGATACCTTGAAAGTTGGGCGCGCGAAGCACAGGCATACGAGTGCGACGGGTGACGAGCGTCATGTCCGAGATGCACGGCCCCCAGCACCTGTCGATGAAGCGCGCGCAGTCTTCCCACGCGACGTTGACGACGTGCAAGCCCTTGCGGCGCGCAGCCGCCTGCACGTCGTCGTCATCAACCATGGCGGCGACGTGGGTCATGGCGCTGACACCCTTGCGGCGGTGAACCGCGTTGTCGTTGCCGTCCATGCGCACGTCGAAGTGGCTGGCCTTTCTAGGAATGCTGGTCGTCGCACTGAAACACACACTCTCAGGCCCTACCCCTTCCTTGTCGAGATCTTGGGATGGCACTGTTGAAATTGCACTTTTGAGATTGCACTTGGAGTTGGTACTTTGAGATGCGTGCGGTGTCGCCGGGCATCAAGTCGCACGACGACGACGAGCTCGAGACGCAGTGTAAGGAGCCCGAGATGTCGATGTCATCAGCAAGTGCATTTGAAGACACTTTCAGTGCTTGCTGCTAAATTATACTCTGGGTTACTCTACCGTGGCTACTACTGTACGAGGAGCGCGAGGACGCCATGCATTCCAACGTGGACGGCGGCCGCGCAAAAAAGACTTTGCGTCTAAAAGAGAAAGTACCGGCGCGCGGCCGGCTTGGCCACGTCGTTGGACGACCGCCGGCGCTGCGCGGCCTGGCTCGCCTGGAACTGCCGCAGCCGCAGTGTGTCGTCGTCCAGACGGCTTTCGTACTCGGACGAGTCGAAAAGGATCGCGCCGGCCGACGGCTTGCGAGGCTGCGAGATCGTGGTCGTCGACGAGAACGAGCTCTTGCGCGAGCCATTGGCGCTGCTGAGGCTCGCCAGCACTTGCGTCTGCTGCCGGACGATGCTTGCGACCTTGTGCGCCTGCTCCGTCACCTCGACGATCTGACGTGATCGCGCAATGCAGCTCTGGATCGAGTCAAACTCGCGCAACGTCGTCTCCGTGAGCTGCGGCGGCTTCCGCTCGTCCGTGCTCTCATCGTCCGTCGTAGCACTCACGTCATCGTCGTCGTCGTCTTCCGAGTCGGACGAGTCGGACGAGAGCACCTCCGAGTCGGCGGCAATGATGCGCGCAATGGCCGTCGTGTCGTCCCGGCTTGCGTGAAACTCGGAGAGAACGCTTGCGAGCTCGGTGGCACCGACCGTCGTCCGCCGGCGATGGTACCGGTCGAGTGGCACGACGCTTCGGGGCGGCGACATTGGGAGGAGGCGGCGCATGTCGTCGTTGGTTTCCCGCAGCTGGGCGATCGTGGCGGCAATCTCGGGCGCGCCGACCGTGACCCGGCGTCCGGCGCGGAACGACGGCACGCGGCTGTCGCTCGCTGCGCGCAATGGAAAGGCCGTCGGAAGCGCTTCGTGGAGCGCTGAGAACACGCGGTACTCGTCCCGGACCAGGACGCGCACGGGTTGCAGAATGTCTTCAATCATCTGGCGCCCAGGCACGTCGGGCACGCTGCAGCAGCTCGACGACGAGGTGTCGGACGACGACGTCAACGATGTCTTGAGGTCGGCCGACCCGCGCCGGTGTGTGAGCCGCACTTGGATAACGCACGCGGTGCAGACGCGGAGCTTGCGCATGCCGAGCTCGGGCACCTCGGCGTTGCGAAGGGCCGAGCACTTGCTGCAGACGACGTTGCCGCATTTGAGGCACGTGTACTTGTGTCGGTAGAGCGACATGAAGGGCTTGATGCACACTTGGCAGTTGCCTTGGTCCTCTGCGAGCGGAATGACCTGCTGCGGTAAGACAAAGGCGTCCCGGCGCATGCGCTGGTACTCGATGTACTTGAGCGTTTTCGAGATGCACTTTTCCACGTGCGACTGGATTGCGGCGTTCGCGGCCCACGTCGGAAGGTCGCCGTTCTTGTCGATGCTGCAGCTGTATGTCATGCGCAGCTCGCCGGCCTTCTTGGTCGTATAGTAGATGAAGCCGACGAGCGGGACGCTCTCCCGGGCAAACTTGCCGGGCGTCTCGATGTACGTGGGAATCTCGACACTCTGCATGACACGGAACGACGTCTTCCGGCCGTGCGCGTCCTCGATCAGGTCGACGTACTCGAGCAAGACGAAGTCCTTGTCCTTGACGAACGGCGTCGCGCTCTTGAAGGCCGCCCACTTGAGGCCCACGTACTGGAACGGCCGCGCCGGCGACGGCAGCACAATGTTGGCGAGGACGGCGCCGTCTAAAAAGTCGGACGAGAGCATGCTCATCATGGCCTTGTACGACTCGGTCGTCGTCGTGATGAGGTTCTCGGTCACGTCCTCGATCTCGGCCGCAAGCTTGGTCGCGGCGTGGACGTTGACGGGCGCGATGCCGCAGAGCTCGGTCCGATGGATCGCAAAGTTCTTCTTCTCGTACACGACCTTCCATGGCAGCGCCTTGGCCATGTTGGTCGCATCGAGGAGCGCCGACGTCATGTGCTTGGCGATCTTGGTAAAGTGCACACGGTCCGGGTCCGGCAGCTCCATGCTGCTGCTCCTGCTGCTGGCAAGTTGGGAAATGGCGATCGGCGGCAGCGGTTGAAATGGCCTGTTGTTGCAATGCAACCAGTTAATTGCCGAAACGCACTTTGCAGTTCAGTGGCTACACCGCCGACCATCCATGTCTAAGAAATCAATAAGGCATTCAATAACGCTACTACGTATCGACTGGTTCAAGTGGCATAAAGAGAACGCGATCGGATGTTCCCATGGTCGCGTGCTGGAAGGCGGGGATCGAGACCGGTCGTTCGCGCCGACGAGGTGCCCGAACGCGAAATTCGAACCGCCGACGGGATTAAGTTCAGCACAAGTCGCCGTCGCTTGCACAACCAGCAGCATGCCGTGCAGGGCTGGGACATACTATTAGCTATGTATGGTACTGCGTCAGTCGGAGCAGTGCTTGCTTGTCCACGCAGCACCGTCGTCGTCGTCGTCGTGCTCCCTGTCGCGTGTCCTTGTCTGCGTCACCACATCCCTTTATTTGAACGACTTGCAATAAGATTTCAGGCCAACTCTAAGATGGGACAGATCGTACGCTCCTACGGTATTACGCCCGCAGCGATATACGACCAGCACGCGACCAGCTACGCCAAGATGATTGATTCGATTCGTCGAAGGAAGGGCTGTCTCGTCGGCTTGCAGTGCAAGATCGCACGCTTCCATCGAATTGCAACGCGGCAATAATCTGGTCGATCATGTCACGGCCCCTTGACACATCACCTGCACTTGACGCTGGATGTGCCCATCATCTGCGGCCAGTGGCGTGCTTCTGGTGACGTAACAATACGCTGGCGTATGCAATGCCAACCTTGACGTTATTAAATAAGACGCGTAACAACGGTATCCCTACGACGACAACTCGACCTCACTTGTCGTCGTACTTGGATAGGACCGCGCGCGCTCCAGCGCGACGGGCGAAACGAGGTCGACCATGCTGCCCCGGCGCTTCTTGAGCGACGCGAGAATGCTGTCGCTTGTCGATCGGAACGGAAAGCTGAGCTTGCGCACGGGCGGCGGCCGGTACGCCGTCTCCTTTGTCGGCAGCTCGTACTCGGCCCAGAGCGTGAGCATCGGGCCAAACACCGAGTCCATCGATGCGCTCGGACACGCCGTGAGCTCTGCGCTCTTCTTGCGCCGCGCCGAGTCCATGCAGCGCAAGCAGATGGCCGCGGGCCGCGTCGGCAAACTCGCGCCTGCCACCTCGACGAGCCGCGTGCACACGCAGGACTTGCAGACTCGCTAGTCGTAGCGATCCATAAGTCCTCTTGTGCATCATTGTAGGAAGCCACGCACCATGACGCACTGGCAGCACGTATGCGTCGTCGAGCCCCAATGGAAGGCGCGCTCGCAGACGTGGCAAACCTTCTGCGTCGTCTCCCTATGCAGTGCAACATAATGAGATGGACGACGACGGTAGGTGTAGCTACGGGAGCGCAATGACTTGGAGCTCTGGCATCGCAAAGCGCATGTCGCCGGCGCGGGCTTGATCCAAGTGCTTGAAGATGCCGGCGAAGCACTGCTCGACGTGCGAAATGATGTAGGACGCATCGAGCTCGTGGCTCAGCGAGCACAGATACGACACGTCGATTTGATCGTGCGCCGAGCTCGTGGCAAACACGAGGCCGGTCATCGGAGCGTTCGGGCGGTCTCCGTTTGCGCCATTGTTGTCGACACTCGGGAGGGCCTGGAGCACGCGGAAGGCCAGCTGCCGCGCGCCGCTCTGCACCACGTCCACGTACTAGACGACATGTCGATTCCCATCGATCGTACACAAGAGGAGGTCCATCCATACCTCGAGGCAGACAAAGTCCTTGGCCTTCTGGAAGAGCTTGTCGTTCTTGAACGCCGCCGACGTTAGTGCAATGTGGCGGTTGGGCGCCTCGGGCGTCGGGCCGACGATTGTGCGCAGGACGTCGCCGGCCACAAAGTCGGACGAGAGGTTGCGCATCATGGCGCAGTAGGCCTCGGTGCTCGTCGCCAAGAGCGCGTCGGCGGCGAGGTTGAACGGCGTGTGCACGTGCGTGGCGGTCGCGTGGACGTTGAGCGCGCCAGCGACGGACCGGAAGATGTTGCACCCGCGCTTCTCCGCGTGGATCCACGAGCAAAGCGTGTGGCGCGAGACCGCTTTGGCGAGCTGCGCGCCCATGGTGGCGGCCAGCGCCACATACACGCTGTTGGGGCTCTCCATGCCAATTCGGAAGTGCGCCAAGACGGCCACGTTCCTCGACGAGCGGTTGAAACGGATAGGATATGCAAATGCACACGTTTAGCACACGGCCGCCACGCAAAAGATGTCGGAACGTAGCGATCGAAGCGGCGGCCAGTGGCCGAAGGTGACGTCAAGGTGCTGCGTGGCGCCTACGACGGGGACGCAGCACGGCCATGGCGCCGACGGCTGTCTCGACTGCTGATTGTGCAGAGCATGAACCTCTTCACACTTATCTCCGCCAGGTGGAGAGCTGCGTGGGTTATATCGAACGCCCGCCCAATTACCAGACGTAACCACCGTTGCTGACTGCACGACAGCCGCCATCAACACGAACCGGAGCGTCGAGTGCATACTGCGTTATCCAAAGCGCACGCTGGGCGTGTGCAACGATATGAGCAACGACACCAGTGGCTCCGACCTCCACCAAGTGTGCAATCATTGCCCTTGCACACTGACCAGCGCATGCACCTGCACGTTCAGCGACGACCAAGTCGGATAGCTCATACCTGATGGAGACTCTGCGAGCTTCTTCGTCGATTCGCTCGTACAAGGTAGCTCAACTAGGAGCATGCAATAAGAACTACTAGTAAGCTGATGCGTACCAGAGGGATACGGTGTCCTGACAGCGCGTCGCCGCCGCCGGTCTGGATCTCGTCGTCGGCGTCGTGCAGTCGTTTGATTGGCCAAAAGACCGCCTTTCCCGTATTTAATGTCTTTAATTAAATATGGATACAAACACCAAGTATAACGGTGGGAAAACAATAAAAGCTCGACACCACCGAGCCGAGTCAGTTTTCGAACCCGCGCATCGGATGCAAGCCAACTTTGGCCGGAGCCACCGCCACATGGGCAACCACCTCCACCAGCGCTCCTTGCCGAAGATGCGCAGCGTGCTCATCTTGCTGCTCCCGCTCGCGTGCCTCTGCGTCGTCTTCTACGAGGTCGGCTACCTGCAGAGCTACGTGGCGACGCCATCGTCGCGCCACGATATGCCGATCTACGACGAGCACTTTCCGCTGAGCAAGCCCGTGGTGACGCGAGTAAACGCTCTCCACGAGCTGACGCCGTCGGCCACGAAGAAGCGCGCGTACAGCCTGCGGCAGCCGACCGACGAAGCGACAACGGCTGCGCCCACGACGGCTGCGCCCACCACGGCCGCGCCCACCACGACGCCGCCGCCGGTAGTGTCGCCGGCACTCGTGGCCAAGACGCCCAAGCCGGTCCACGCTGCCACGCTACCGCGGACGCAGTCAACGGCCGGACGACCATGGTGTTGATTGCCAACTACCGGGACACGCGCCGTTGCGCCGAGACCCTCGACTCGCTCTTCACGAACGCCGTGCACCCCGAGCTCGTCCACGTGAGCATCTTCGACCAGATCTACCTCAAGGACGGCGAGATCCGGTGCATTGACGCGTACTGCAGCAAGGTCGGCGAGGCGGCTTGCCGCCGATCGCAGATGGTCAACAGCACGATCGACGCCGACGACGCGACGGGCCCGACGCGCGCGCGCTACGAGACCGAGAAGGGCATCACGGACGAAGATTTCTGCCTCGCGATCGACTCGCACCTCGTATTTGTCAAGGACTGGGACGCCGAGCTCCTCTCGCAGTGGGACTCGCTCGAGAACGACCATGCGATCATTACGGTCTACCCCAAGTCGACCGAGCTCCTCAACAACACCGAGTATGCCAACCAGCTCCAGCTCATGTGCCACGCGCGCATCGAGTCGTCCGACGCCGACACGATGATCCAGTATGGCGCGCCGATTTGGATCCCGCAACCGCCCAAGCCGCGCCTCATGTCGCAACTCGCCGGCGGCTTCAACTTTGGCAACTGCGTCCAGGCCAAGACCGTCCGCAACGACCCGTACACGCCCTTTCTCTTCCACGGCGAAGAGTACTCACGCGCGGCGCGGCTCTGGACGAGCGGCTACGACTTTTACGTGCCGAAGAAGGACGTCGTGTACCATTGGTACGAGGAGCGCAAGGTCATTTGGGAGAAAGACTGGGACAAGCGGTACTTTGTGCAGCAAAAGGCCAAGCGCCGCATCCGCCACGCGCTCGGGCTCTCGTTTACCGAGGACGACTTTGACCACACGGAGATTGACGCGTTTAAACTCGGGTCGAAGCGGACGTTTGCGCAGTGGATAGAGTTTTCGGGCATCGACCCGAACGCGGCGTACGTCGGGAAGGAAGACAACCAGTTTGACAACTGCAAGGAGCTCACGTACGTATCGTACTAAACAACAACGAAATACTAGATTTTTGCACACAATAATATTGTCATGTATGGCGTTACAGCTCGTCCTTGGCCGGGGCGCGCGAAAGCAGCGATGCATACGCGTGCGTGTTGAACGTCAGCGCACATGTCGGGCACGGAAAGCCGCGCTGGTACACAGGCGTGTACCAAAAGTTGACGGCCACGTTGCGCGGCTCGTTCACGGCTGGCGACGACTTGACCTCGTGCCACCAAAACGACGGCTATCGCAAAGGCAGTTGAAGTGTACAGTTGATAGATTGCAGTCTGGAGAGATGGACGTACGAGGAAGAGCGCGTCACCTTCGTGGATGATGCAGCGCAGCGGCGTGGTGTCCTGAAAGCGCGGGTACTTGCGCATGTCGCTTGGGTTGTTCATGTCGACGGGGCTGTTGACCATCGAGGTCGACTGCAGGAGGCGCGTGCGATGAAAGACGCCGTCGTCGTCGATATCGTACTGCGCCTACGACGCGTCGTATTCGATAGCGTGCATGGCAAGTATCTCGGATCGATCCAGGATCGGTCTACCTCGCGGATGTGACCTTCATAGAGCCGCCGATTGTCGGATGGATCGATGAGCACAAACTCTTTCGAGCCCGCGACCATGACCATGATGTTTTCATACGCGTCAAAGTGCAGTTTACCCACCTAGAGAGTCCAGGGTAAACTCGGTCGCTATTGAGAAACGCGTCCAAGTATCGTACGCTTTTGCCGTCGCCAAACCAGAGGTTTTGGACTTCGAGCTTCAAAAAGTCGGCCCACGCGTACGACGGAATGTCGGCGAGGAGCTCGGGCACATAGGTCGTGAGCGAGAGGTACTCGAGGTAGTACGACGTCGACGAGTTGGTCGCACGCCGTAGCTTGTCAACAAAGGCGGCAAATGGCATGTTGGCGGCGGCCGGCCGGACAAGGACGCGGTCGGGCGACTCGAGGTGGGAAGCGACAAAGTCTGGGATCGCCACGTCATCTACCAGGTACACGCGACATTCCACTGCGCAGAGAGAGATCGTGGTAGAATACCAGCCGCTGACCACCACGCAAGCGGCTCGCAGCCCTCAAAGTCGCCCGTCGGCGACACCTTGACATGGACGTCGTTGCGCCCGATGCGCTCGAGGAGACGCTCCGTCGACCACGCCGGGCTTTGCATCGCGCTCTATCCATAAACATCGCTTCAGCCTGCTACTAGCAAGCGTCGAGCGTACGGTCGCTGCGTTTCGAATGATGAGCGGCTCGTTGCGGAGGACGTGGTCCTGGAAACGAGCGGTTGTCATCTCACTGGCGTCGACGACCTTGCACGAGCGGTCCGAGGTCGACCGTGGAACCGTAAATCGATTCGACTCGAGGGCGTTGACGGTCGCAGCGATCGGCTGCAGCGAGCCATCGAGGGCGCGGAACGTGTGGGCATGGCGGTTGACGAACGCGACGATCGCGTCCGGCGTCACAGGACCCTCTGTAAACACCTGCGGTGGGGGCAAACCTGGCAAGAGGCACGTGCGCGGCGAGGATGCGTCGTGCTTGGGGTAGTAGAGCAGGCGCGGCGACGAGAGGAGCTTGGGCACAATTTCCTCGACGAAGCAGAGGTCCTCGAGGGCAAACGCCGTCTTGGCCTGCCGGAACGCGTCCAGGGACGAGCCCATCGGGCCCTTGTAGACGACGCTCCTGCAGCTCGCATTGAGCGCGGGCCCTCCGAAGATTGACGCGCTGACGTGGCCAGCGCTCAGCGCGAGGACTGCAAGGATGGCGTCGAGATGCATTTTTGGATTGGTGTGTTGCGTGCGGCAGGCGCTGTTCCAAACAGAATAAAATACAGAATGGGAGTGTCGGATACCAACCAACGTCATACTATTCAGGAGACAACGACCAAGCATCCTCGAGCTTCCTGCGATGCATACATGACAGGCCAAGCAAGTGCTCGATGGACTGAGCGTTCGGCTTGCCCATGAGGAGCTGGCAGTAGATCGTGAGATGCCGCTGTATCCGGTGTATACAACATGTTTTAAACGGCAGCGTATGTTGGAAACCGCGGTGCGATCGGATTGGCCAAAATGCTGGTATCTACGATAGCAATCGAATAGAATTTGAATCTCGCCAGGATTAAAATACGAAAAGAAATTAGGACTGGATGCTTGTATGCTCGACAGGTAGGATTAAAAAAGCATGAATATTATTATACCCGAATCCTTGTGGCGGGAGGTGGGAGTTTGTTCGTTTTCCAGCGCCGCCAAGAGCAGAGCGATGGCCACCAAGACGACGCTTCCGTGGGTCGAGAAGTAGTACGTCCATCTTCCTCCGCCCGCGAGCATGGGCTCATGCGTCTACCTAGCCGCCCGAAGAACGTCAGCGACATCTCGCACCAGGACGAGGTCGTCAACACGCTCAAGTCGTCGATCGCGAACGGCCAGCTGCCCCACCTGCTCTTCTACGGCCCGCCGGGCACGGGCAAGACGTCGACGATCATTGCGGTCGCGCGTGAGCTCTTTGGCCCCAAGTTCCGCGAGAATGGCCGGTTCCTCGAGCTCAACGCGTCCGACGACCGCGGTATCAGCGTCGTGCGCGAGAAGGTCAAGGCGTTCGCCCAAGGCGCAATCAGTGGGTCGTCGTCCATGCCGCCGTTCAAGATCATTGTGCTCGACGAAGCCGACTCGATGACCAACGACGCGCAGTCGGCGCTGCGTCGCATGATGGAAAACTACTCCAAGGTCACGCGCTTCTGCCTCATCTGCAACTACGTGAGCCGGTACGACGTCTGTAGTATGCCAAGACATGCAGCTGACGTGCTATGCATGTAGGATCATCGAGCCTGTCGCGTCGCGCTGCGCCAAGTTTCGCTACCAGCCGCTTGAAGTGACCTCCATGACGGCGCGCATCCAGTACATTTGCGGGCAAGAGGACGTGACGTGCGCGCAGGACGCAGTGGACACGCTCCTCGAAGTCTCGAGCGGGGATTTGCGCAAGGCAATCAACTACCTCCAGAGCGCCAAGCAGCTCAATGGCGCCGAGATCACAAAAGACGACATCTTGGCCATCGCAGGCGTACGCAAGCCATTGCATTACCTCTTCCCGTAGCGCAACCTGTGTGTAGGTGGCCCCCAAGGAGCTCTTTGACAAGCTCTGGCGCCACGTCGAGTCCAACTCGTTTGATCTGATGAAGAACGAAGTCGACGACATTATTTACAGCGGGTTTCCCGTGCTCACGATCTTGCACCAGCTCGTGGACGAGATCCTTGCGCACAAGAGCATGTCCCCGGGCAAGAAGGCGACGGTCTGCCTCCGCGTTGCCGAAGCCGACAAGAAGCTCGGCGACGGCGCGAGCGAGCACCTCCAGCTCCTCGACGTCGCGTCGTTCCTGATGCAAACATACCACGAGACGTAAGACAAAGTAGGACAGCCGTGTTGCAATGATGCGTTTACTGCATGTGCGTCGGCGGGTTGATGCTTGCGCTGCCTTCTTGCAGCGACGAGAGCTGGCGCCACGTACCGTTCGACTCCTTCCATAGAGACACGTGGTCCTCGCCCGCAGCGACGCTCAAGATGTTGCCTAGCGCACATTTACAACTAGGAGACGAAGTCTTCCAGGACACGTACCCGTGATGGACCAGCTCAGTCGAAACACGGGCGACTTGAACGTGGGGAGGACCACCGACGACCACGGGCCACCCGCCGTCGACTGCGTCCAGACAGCGACCGTGTGATCGTCCGAGCAGCTCGCAATCGTATTGCATGGCATGCCAGCGCTTGGCGCCCAGAGCACGTCCCGAACCCAGTCTCCATGGAGTGGTGGCAGCTCTTCGATCCTACCGGCATGATGAGAGATGCGTCGGCTTCGTATTGAAGCGGTACCGCTGCCACGTGCGCGAGCTGTCGGCGTCGCTGAGCGTCCAAATCTTGACGAGCGAGTCGCAACCGCCAACAACGAGGCGCTTGTGGCCCTGGCCGCCGAGCGAGTTGTACGGCGCCCAGCTCAACGCCATGCAGCCGACGTCGTTGTCGTGGAAGTGCGACGTCGTGACCCAGCCCTCGCGCGTCATCGTGAGGACGGCGACAGTGCCGTCGGCGGAGGCAGACGCGAGCATGAGACCATACTCGTGCGGCGCAAAGTCGATGGCGTTGATGCTCGACGTGTGGGGTGTGTGCACGTGGAATTGGACCCAGTCCTCGGGCGCGGCCACGGGCGCGCGGTTGCGGAAGAAGACGATCTTACCGCACTGCGTCGAGGCGGCGAGCACGTTGAACTTGGGGTGCGACCATGCCATGCGCCAGACGGGGCCATCGCACGGGACCGGCAAGCAGGCGATGAGCGCACCCGGCGTCGTCGCGTCGCCCTTGGTCTTGGCCTCGTAGATGCGCACAGAGCGGTCGCCGGAGCACGTCGCAATGCGCTTGCTATGGTAGTCCATCTTCATGTCGTAGATCATGTCCAAGTGTTCGGTCTCGAGGCGGCCCGCTGGCGTCGCCGTCATCGTCGGGTCCATGCTGGCTGGAACGGACAGGTTTCGTTGTCATCATACGGATACCACACTCCCGGACAATCGCTCGGTGAACGCAACAGAGAAGTTACTGACGTGGCGCGCTCCCGTTTCAGTATCGTGTCGTGGCCCAATCAGCGCGCGCCACGAAAGATCTCCCGCGCAATGCAAGGCGCTCCTCGAAGTAGCAACAAAGACAACCCCTCGCACTACAATGACCATCACCCAACGACAAGCTCCATCGCTCCGTCCACCCCTGCATCGTAGAAGCATCTTGGCCCTGCGCAAGTCCCGCGCCAAGGGCAAGGAGCGCGTCATGGCCGAGGCTTTGCATCGTTGAGCGCACCAAGAGACAACGGCGATTTGGGTGTAGTATCGTTGTATGGCGGGAAGGATCCACCAATGCTTCGTGCTTGCAGAATAGCGAACGTGAGATACTGTCGTTGCCACCATTTGGTGTTCTCGGTGGTCCCAACCTATCACTTGTCTGATATTTTCAACGCGGAACGGGGTGGCGCGTTTGATTACGTACTCTTGCAAAGCAGAGCGACGCACGCCCTCGTGCCTCCTTCTCGCTCCCTCTCGCATCTACTGCGTCCGCGCTCATCTCTCTCTCGACTCGCTCGCGCCGTATAAATAGTGGCCTCCTCACATTGCAGCTTGGCGATGCGACGCGAACCAAGATCCAAGTCGCATCTCGTTGGACCAATCACGTCGTGCCACACCATGAAACCGGTCCATAGTGAGAATAAAAATACGCTGGTATTTAAATGTCACGTGCCGACGGTCCCTACGTCTTGACACACGCGCGACGGCATTGGGAACAAAAAATACGGCGCATTTTTATCCCGCGTTGCGGCGGATTCGAGAAGATCGCGCGAATTTCAACCGCCGCATACAAAAGGCAAGATGTTTGGCCGAAGAACAGAAAAAGAAAGGAAGGGGTAGGGGTTCATGAATCAACTGGCGCCTTTGTATGGGCGAGAAAGAGGCGGAGCACGATTTCAGCCAACCAGCGGCCAGCATTCGCCAGAAAGGAAAAAGAGCCGAGAAGCTCAGAACCCGTTTGTTGACTGACTGGACTTGAGGTAAGCCGGCGACGGCGCATGGCGGCCGCGCCGCAAGACGAGCGGCCGCCATGCACGGATGACGACGAGGATGGTGCTCATGGACCCTCTTCCTCCTCCTCCTAGTTCTCTTCCTAAGCACCATGAACCCCGAATAGTACGTGGATACGCTGGCAGATGGGGACAGGCCGCTGACGATGAATGTGTAGCGACTACCTGTTCAAACTGCTCCTCATCGGTGACTCGGGCGTCGGCAAGTCGTGCTTGCTCCTGCGTTTCGCCGACGACACGTACACGGAGAGCTACATCTCGACGATCGGCGTGGACTTCGTAAGCGCATGCAGCAGCGCAATGGGAAGGCTCATGCGAGCGTGGATGTAGAAAATCCGCACGATTGAGCTCGACGGCAAGACTATCAAGCTCCAGATCTGGGACACGGCCGGCCAGGAGCGCTTCCGCACGATCACGAGCAGTTACTACCGCGGCGCCCACGGCATCATCGTTGTGTATGATGTCACGGACCAGGAGTCGTTCAACAACGTCAAGCAGTGGCTCCACGAGATTGACCGGTACGCGTGCGAGAACGTCAACAAGCTCCTTGTCGGCAACAAGAGCGATTTGACGGCCAAGCGCGTCGTGAGCACGGACGCGGCCAAGGACTTTGCCGACAGCCTCGGCATTGAGTTCCTTGAGACGTCGGCCAAGAACGCGGCCAACGTCGAGAAGGCCTTTATGATGATGGCCGCACAGATCAAGAAGCGCATGGCGAGCGCCCCGATGCAGTCGAAGCCCGCCATCAGCCTCCAGCCCGGCCAGAACGTCTCGGGCAAGTCGGGCGGCTGCTGCTAAGCGCTCTAGTGGTTTGAACTCTGTGAAGAGTGCAGAAACCATGGCTGCTTCTTCCCACACGACAAGGAGCTCCGGCGAGTAGCCATGGATATTTTATATTTTTCACAACGTATTTTGCATTTCGTTGCCCTACTTGTCGTGCTGGAAAGCAAAGATCTCGGCGCGCATGACATAGGTGACCGCGAGGGCCAGCAGCACGACGACAGTGGGTACCACAACGCTCAACGTGTCCTTGCGCTCCCACGCAGGCGCCACGGACGTCGGTGCAGCCTCGGACGCGACCACGGGGTCGGCAGCCTTGGCGTACGGCTTGACCTTGCGCTCCTTGAGCTAGTACAAGATGAAGCTGTTTAGAGTCGCAACCGATGATCGTACCGACTGCTCGAACTCGTCGATCTTCATGCGCAACTGCCATGGCACCGAGATCTTCTCGCGCTGCAGCACCTCGATGAGCTCGTCGCGCTTGGCAAGGAACGCCACGTAGAGCTGGAGGACGGTCTCGCCCAGTTCCGGGTCCTGCTTGGCCTTGAAGTGGGCGTCCTGGAGCTTCACGTCCAGCTGCACGAGCTCGTTGCTGAGGCCCGTGATGACGTCCGTGCGCATCTCGACATGCTGCAGCGCTTCGGTGAGGAGCGACGCCATCCTCTCTCCAAAGGGCAAAATGGCTAGTCTGTCGTCAGCTGCGATTGGCCAAATATGTTTCCATGCTTATGTTTGATTGGACAAAAGTGGACACGTTGGACAAACTTCGTATTGCAGTCCTTGCAGGCGTTGTAATCGTCGTCGACTGGGAAACGATTCTTGGTAATCTACCTAATAGAGATCCAAGCAATACGTAGCCTTTCAACGCCAATCAGTGCTTCTTGCTTTTCCGTTGGATCTACCTGTTGGCACCCGGTTCTCAAAATCGTGAGCACCTGAGCCGTGACGAGGCTCAGCATATGCCCACAGAAGAGACTGATGAAAGAGCCACGTCGCTTCGAGCTGGATGCGGAGGCTTGCTAGTCATTCATGCCATACGCATTAGAGAACTACCGTTGCTCGACCCTACTACACCAAGAGAGGTATGCCCTTTCTGCGATCGAGTTCAAGATGCATGTCGTCTTGGGATTGGCTGAACGGCGTCAAATCCTGTCGACGCGCGCTTCGATTGGCCAAAAAGATTTTCCCGCGAACGACGTCAAGTGCCAAATCCGACTATGTTTAGCATCAACGGCCCCAGTGGTCCGACGAACCGCAACGAGCGGGCGCCACGACCGCCCGGCAGCGAGAAGCGCAAAGGGCATGCGCCTCGCCGGCCAACGACGGTCCCGAGCTCCGGCCATCCAACGCTGAGCGCCATCTTTCAAGTACGAAAAGAGATGCAACTGGCCATTTTGACAAGCACGGGAGCGTAGGGATGCAACTTGTACTTTGACGGACGCACCGGCAACGTCTCGTCGTCCGACTTCTGCGTGTTTGCACCCTCGATGGACTCATCCGGTGTGTGCCGTAGATACTACATGACCAAGATGGTCAAAGAGCATGGCGCCAGCGTCTCGTGAGTTGCTCTACCTGCAGCGTAGCGACTGAGACGATGTACTAGCATCATGCACCGCAAGACGCGCGTGACCCATATCGTAGCCGAGAACCTCAACGGCTCCAAGACCGAGGCCCTCCTCAAGGTACGACGCGTCGACACGTAAGATGGGTCGTCACGACCCCCTAGTCGAGGGGGAAGATTCTGTGCGTGCACCCGAATTGGGTCCTTGACAGCATCAAGAAGGGGAAGCGCCAGCCCGAGTTCAAGTATGCCATCTACAAGGACGCTGCGGCCGCCTCGAGTATTCAAACCTTTTTCCAGCCACCGACAACGACGACGTAATCACAGCCCCATATTTTTGTCCCTACTGCGCTTGCGTACTACCGGCTAGTTGAAAGCCAATGCATTCTCGCGGATACGGTAACGCGAGTGAGGATGCAGGGTGTGGCCGCAGTGGCCGCTTTGCATGACGATGCGAACGGCCGGTGCACCGTCGCTTCATCGCGCGTGAGTCTCTTAGCGAGTCGTCTTCATCTCCACGCTGCATAAGCTTCATCAACCAGCCGCTAGAGCTCGTCGAGCAATGACAGATACCGTGGATCAGACACGTCGGCGTCGGGAAAGGCAGCGTGCACGCATGTGTCTTGGCGAAATCGAGGTTGGAGTATCGAGGCGGCAGGTGGAGACAGCCGGCTATCGAGCAAACGGTGTCATGGGAAGTCTCCGCACGCCCTTCTTGCTGGTAGCTTGCTGACGTCGTGCTTGGCGCGACTGTTGAACTGGTGACCATCTTGACCAAACGGATCGCCGGCGCTGATTGGCTCGTTTTTTGCGGTGTGCACTTTCGACGTTTTTTGCAATCGTCCGATGCTTCGCCGCCTGTCGTCGCTCCGCAGCTTCCGCGGCTTCTCGACGGCCACGGACGCGGCGACCGCGTCGCTCCAGAAGGTGCTTCTGATGCGACGCCTCACGCCATCATCATCATCATCCTCATCCTGCGCAGGGCCTCTCCAAGAACAGCAGCAAGCAACAGCCGCAAGCGGACGACAAGAAGAAGGAGCCTGTCGACGACGCGAAGGCCAAGCCCGTGGACGCGCAGCCGTGGATCCAGAACGCGGCCGAGATGAACCTCGGGTCGTTTGCGCCCAAGATCGTCGTTGTCGGCGTCGGCGGTGCAGGCGGCAACGCAGGTCCGTCCTCCATGTCTGCTTTGCCGATGGAGCCGACATCGTCGCCTAGTCAACAACATGATCGCGCGCGGCCTCAAGGGCGTCGACTTTCTCGTGTGCAACACGGACGCGCAGCACCTCAAGACGACGCTGACGGACAACCGCGTCCAGATGGGCTCGGAGCTCACGGGCGGCCTTGGCTGCGGCGCCAACCCCGAGGCCGGGCGACTGGCCGCCGAGGCGAGCTTGGACGAGATCATGGACAAGATTGGCCACGCCAACATGGTAGACGTATGAGGCCGATACATAATGCGCTGATCTGCGTTGGTAGATGTTTGTGACGGCGGGCATGGGCGGAGGCACCGGTACGGGTGCGGCACCAGTGATTGCTCAAGCGGCGCTCGACTCTGGCATCTTGACCGTCGGCGTCGTCACCAAGGTACTAGACGAACGACGCGCTTTCCACCCATCATACTACCACGCCACTTGTAGCCGTTCAAGTTTGAGGGCAGCCACCGCGCCAAGCTCGCCGAGCAAGGCCTCCACGAACTCAAGCAAAGCGTCGACACGATGATTGTGATTCCGAACCAGAACCTCTTCAACATGTCGACCGAGAAGACATCGCTCATGGACGCCTTCCGGTATGTCCAGCATCTCGATCCTTGCGTCGCGATAGGCATGGCCTCGTAGCGTCGCCGACGACGTGCTTCTCTCGGGCGTCAAGAACATCACCGACCTCATGGTCATGCCGGGGCTCATCAACCTCGATTTCGCCGACGTCCAGTCGGTACGACCATGTCCTCGATCAGTCCTAAAGCACAACCGATCATTTCAGGTGATGACGCGCATGGGCAACGCCATGATGGGCAGCGGCGAGGCTGAGGGCGACAACCGCGCGCTCCGTGCCGCCGAAGCCGCGCTCTACAACCCGCTTCTCGGCGACCTCTCGATCCGTGCGGCCAAGGGCATGCTTGTCAACATCACAGGCGGCCCGGACATGACGCTCTTTGAGGTCGACGCCGCCGCCGAGCGCGTGACGCAGGTACCGTCTCACGCGTTACATGGCGCGTCTGCATCGTACTATGGGAATAGGAGGTGGAAGATCCGCTCGCCAACATCATCTTTGGCTCGTCCTTCGACGCCAACATGACGGGCAAGATCCGCGTCTCAGTCGTCGCGACGGGTATCGCGGACGAAGGTCGCTCCAAATAAATCATCTGTAATGACGACAATCATGAGTCATGATTGTCATGATTCATGACAGACGGACCGCTCACAGTGGTCTCATGGCGAGGAGGAAGCGCGTGGAAGGCGACGAAGGAGGAGCTTAAAATTAGATAGTCGAGTGAGTGCGAGGGTTAAAGTACACGAGGTAAGGCGGAGAGTCGAGGATTGATCGTCTAGATCAAGATGCCGGTGGCCTTGGTTGCTCGGCCCGACGCCATTTCCCGTTGAATGTCGTCGAGCTCGAACGTCTCCCACATCGTCGAGAGCCGGTACATCTTTTCCTGCTTGGTGTTGGCATAGCCGTCGGCAATGACCACGTCCTTAAGTGCATCGACAACCGACGGCCGCGCGTCCGTGCACTTGGACGCGCCGTCCAGATACGACGACTCGGGGTCATGGGCGGCGCTCGATTCTTTGATGAACGAGCACTTGACCTGGCGTAGCGTCTTGGCGTCGCTAAGCGATTGCGAGATGCGCGTGCGCCGCTTCGAGACTGCATACGACATGTCTTTGGCCGAGTTCATGGTCGAGCAGTCCGAGTCGAGGCCGCCGTTCTTGGTGCGCTGCGTGAGCATCAGGTCGTCGTCGTCGGCGTCGCGTCGGACGATCGACGAGTGGCGATGGATCGGCTGCGCGCCGCGGTGAAAGAAAGGCCGGACGATGTTCTGGAGGCCGGCGCCGCATGTGTTGCACTTTGGCTTGGCCGAGAACGCGCGGCCAATGATGATTTGGATAAAGCTTTGGAGGTCGCGGACACGCTGGCGCACGAGCTTGTTGGTGCGGAACCACGCCTTTGGCGGAAACGGAAACGACGCGATCGCGAGCGCCGTGTTGGCGCAGCCCGGGCAGCCCTGGCTGCGCTCCAAGAAGCGCAGCACCTTCTCGCGCAGCTCCAAGAACTGCGAGTAGCGCCGGTTGACGGTCCACTCGGCCAGAGGCGCCTCGTCGACCTTGACGCAGATGCAGTAGAGCGTGTGCGATGGCCGCTTGAGCGCCGCCGGGATGAAGACGGCGATGCCCACGGCGGCGTCGGCGACCGACGTCGTCGTCGTCAGCATGCTCGTGGCTGGTGCAATGGCGAATGGCCTCGTGCGTAATGCGATGCAATCAAGAAGGGCGTGTCGCATGGATCGCCTGGAATTCAGCGTTTTAATCCAATACAAAAATCAAGCTTAAAATGAAATTTTAAACCCAGTCGAAGTGCATGGGATCTTCGTGACAACTTCGTCGAAGCAAATCCGTGAGTTACGATTGGTCCATTTTGGCGCGGCCTGGTTTGAGGGCGGAGACGAGGACTTTGCCTTTCTCGGCGTCCGAGCGCATGTGATATGCATTGCCTGCGCCGGCCGCAGTGCTACTGCTGCTACGCCTGAGCGCTCGCTTACTAGCAGGCCGTCAGAGACCACAGGGCCATGGAGACGCAATCGCGATAGACGGGCTGGCTGCGTGGGGCGACGGAGCGATTCAGGGCGTGCGATTCAGTGCGCATGGATGACACTCGACAAGCCCGACGCGCCGAGGATATACAGCAGTAGAAACAAGGACCTGGCAAGGTGCCACTGATCTCCGCGGCTGCCCGATGCCGACGACGCTGCATCAAGCGTGTCATCGATGCGCGCATCGTGCTTGCAACGACCGCGGCTGGGAGGTGGGATGGACCGTCTGTCATTGCGCGCTGTCGGATGACGCTAGGCTTGTCTGTCGGCGTCCACGCGACCGACGTCCACTGCAAATCTCTCATCTTGGTCGCGCACAGGATGCCCCCAGATCACGCCACGTGTGGTTTGACGGATTCCAGCTGTTTTGGGGGACCCCGTGTCGCGAATCGCATCGGGGTGGGCCCAAATTGGTGTAATTTGTGTTGGGCCCCATGCGTTTGGCGCAGCTCGCGCTTGAGCGCAACGTCCGCTCCGTGCTCGTCGACCTCTCGTCCGGGTACCACGTACGTCGTTATCGGTCGCATGCTTGCGCCTCACGCTTGCGCTCTAGGCGGCCACGTGGCATGCGATCCTTCCCGCCCTCCGCAAGTAGGCAATGATGACCAGCGTTGCGTCGAGCTCATGGCTCCACTAGGTCGGGCTTCAAGCTCGGTGTGCATCTTCCGCCAGCCGCGACGCTAGATGGCGCCTACGACTTTGCTACGACCGAGCGCATGGTGCGAGACGTCGTCCATTGCGCTGGCGGATTCGATCTCGTGGCTAGAGTCAAGCGGCGTTCGTCGACGCGGCCGCATCGACGCTCGCCGTGCCAGCGAGCCGCACGCTGCTCGTGCAGCCACAAGCCGCCGAGCATGTTGCGATGGTCGGCCTCGATACGAGCACAGCGGTGCCCTTCCCGACGCCAGATACGCTCGTGCAGGGTACGCCCGTGGATCCAACTCTCTTTGACGTGTGCGTAGATCTGCTCGGCTTCCAGCACTGCCTCGACCCTCTCTACCGCGCCTTTGGCCCGTATGCGATCCGGTTGTCCGAGGTCTTTTACGAGTCGACCCACTCGGTCGCGCTCGTGAACCTCAAGCCGATCGTGCCAGGTACAAAACACTTAGCATTTTCCTCGACAAAAGCGATAGCATTCTGTAGGCCACGTCCTCGTCATTCCAAAGCGCCGCATCGATCGCTTCACCAACCTTGACGCGGATGAAGTCGCCGACTTGTGGCAGTCGGCGCAGGTCGGTCGGCCTCCCCGACCACTCCTCCAATGCATCGTCGTCGTAGCACATTGCGAAGCACTACAACGCGCCGGCCTTTACGTTTTCGATGCAGGTGGCATTTCATGTCATCATGTCCTCTCGTCGGCTCATCGAGTCGTCTCTCGTCCATAGGATGGCGCGGCCGCCGGTCAAACCGTGCCCCACGTGCATGTGCACGTGCTGCCACGCACGCCCGGCGACTTTAAGAAGAACGATGACATCTACGACGAGGTAGAGAGACGAGGTATCGTCGTTGCCTTTATCAATCGTGTTGATAGCTGGAAAGAAACGACCAGCGGCGCACCATGGACCTCGACGAAGACCGGCCGCCTCGCACGCTCGATGCCATGGCCGCCGAAGCCGCCCTCTTGCGACAGCGTTGCCGTCACTAGAGGAGGAAGGACGTCAGCAGTTTGGCGGCTGCCGCATCCAACGACGGCAAGGCGCAAAACGGCACGTGTACGACGGACGCAAACCCTTCGTCGACCTAACCACACGAATCGAAACCTTGATAGTGGCCAGGTCGCCTACCGAGGGCGGAACGAGGTTCTTGAAGAAGCCGTGAATCACCATGTCGGGCACGTCCGACTTGTGTTCGGCCGCGTCTGGGTGCAACTGCTTCATGAGCGCGCGAAATGCATTGAGGTGGAAGACGAGCGGTTTGGGCAGATCGAGGTAAAAACAACGCACCGACACCCCCTATTCCTCCATCGCAACCGCCTACAGTACCGTCACCTTTGTATTACCTGTGCCTTGGCCATCTCGATCCACTCCTTCCGGCTCTACCATACGTCCATGACGACGGCAAATCAGAACGGACGCTACCTTGACGTCGCGGTTCGTGTTGTCAATCAGGACGCTCTTGCCACCGCGCAGGCTCTCGAGCGCGGCCTGCTTGCACTTGGCGGGTGTCTTGAGCGTGTCTTGGTTGATGCGCGCGTAGTCTACCGTAAATCTGTCAAAGCGAAGGGCGTTTCGCGAGGTGCACCGCCAAAGTAGGTGCGACAGAACGTGCTCTTGCCCGAGGCCGGGCTACCGACAAGCACGACCATCTCGGTCGCGTCCGAAGGTCGGCACGTCGCATCGATGGCGTTCACGTCTAGCATCCATTTGTAAACATGTCGTACGAGGGATGTCATTACCTTGAAGGAGCGAGCGGGGGTCGAACCCGAGGTCACGGAGCGTCGGGTCACAGTGGAGGCTCAGCTTCGAGTTGAGGAAAAGCTGCTCGGGCGTCCAAAACGGCACGCCGAGGTTGAGGGCAAACTTGTAATCCCCTGCAGAAAAGTCTTTCTTCGCCTTGCCTGTGGCTGCACACGCCTTGAGAGGTTTCTACAGTGCTATGTGTGGGGTACCTTTGGGCCGCCCGGCAGCGTCGCCGCAGTAGAAACTCTGGGCCATGTCCACATCGAGGTGAAACTCCGAGACCTAGGAGACTTGAACCCGCGCCAAGGCCCGTTGCCGTCGCACCATAAAATCCCATGCCCCCGTGCGTGGCTTGCGGTTCATGTCGTTCTCGGGCAAGAGAAAAAACCACAGCGGTAGCGCCAATGTCGCTGCAATCGCTTCGATCTTGCCCTGTCCACGCAGGTAGTTACGTTGCGATGCAATATGACGTGGTACCTTGAGCCCTTTCTCTGTAACCTTGCCCTTGGAGAGACCGCTTTGGTTGGAGAAGACGACGAGCTGGAACCCGTCGTCTTCGACGAGCGACCGAAGCTTTGTGGGCACCGACTCGTGCCAGAGCTTCCAGTCGTCGTCGTGGACAGCGAACGTCTTGCCGCTCTTGGTCGTAATGAGCGTGCTGTCCATATCAAAGTCTTGATGCGGCGCTTCGCCACTATCGACGGCGTGGCAACGTTGGCGCACCAGAGAATCGACCCGGCCTTGGCCCATGTGCACGCCGTCGTTACTGCTTTCACCTTCTTGGCCACGGGCTCGACGTCGATCGCACGCTTGCGAGGCAGCGGAAGCAGCTTCTTTTGCGCAAGGCAGTCTTGGCAGTCTTGGAGCCACTGGACGGACGCAGGAGGGCCAACGACGAGGTCTGTGCCATCTCGACGACGACGCCGCCCGCCTCGGCGATCTTGGTGGCAAAGACGCCGAGCTGCTTCGTCGAGAGCGTCTTCGGGTCGAGCGCTACCGTCTTCTTGGCGAAGAAGGCCTTGGGCGACCGTGTGATGAACTTGTCCATCGTCGCGCTGATCTTTCGCTCGGTTCGGACCGGTGTGCCAATGCCATTGGCTGCCGTTTCCGGATGGAAGGTATCCGGACAATCGCGTGGCACAACTCCACGCTTCGCGCCAAGCCGACGCAGCTGGCGCCCATGTTGCCGCGAGCGTCGATCTCGTCGGCCGCCTTCTCTCGGGTGCGACGAGGAGCTGCCTCGATGGGCCGCGCCAGCGCCTCATGACAGCAGGCGTCAGCAGGCGACGTTGATACGTACACGGACCCAGCCAGTTCTGCCGCCTCGTTTTTCTTGCACGGTCGAGGCCCGTCACATGCGTCCCAGTTGCTGCAGCTGTTGCTGCCCATGTAACAAGGTCAATGCGCTGCGGAGCTCAATGCCTTGGAAGGACATTGCGATGGCGAGCGACGATCCTTCAGCGCAGAGCTTGGCCGCGTCACGGTAGGTAGCGAGTAGCCTCGGGAGCGACGCAGCCTCGTGGCTTGGTCGACTTGATAGCGTGGTTGATAGCGTCGTTGATGGGGTGGGCGGACTGGAATCTTGCTATCGGGCGCCTGCGACATGCATTCATGGGCCAATGAGAAAATTCCAACGGTTTCTGCCAATCGCTGACGAGTATCAACACGCAGCAGAGTCACTGCCCCATTCGCTGCCCCACTGCCGGAACCATGCGCCGACGCCGAAGTACGAAGGCGTCGACGCCGACAGTAGCCGTGGCGCCGCCGCCAGCCGAGGCCAAGGCCGCCAAGAAGATCATCAAGGACCAAGCAACGTTCAAGCTGCACGTGCATGGCCTCGAGTTCCATGGCGGCGAGGAGCTCGTCTTAAACCTCGACGCGCTCAAGGCCGAGCTCACGTTTCCGGACGACGACAACTACGTCATGGAGATCTACCCGCTCAACAACCACGACGAGCCGCGCCGCCACTTGCTCATGGACGTACCGTCGGCGGACGAGCTCAAGGCGAAGAAGCCTGTGAAAGGCAAGATGTCGCTCAGTGTCCTCAAGGACACGGCGAGCCTCTTTAGCTTGCCGGCGCTCCAAGACGTGGTCGTGCGCTTCATCGAGAAGACGCGCGTCGAAGTCGACTTTGTCGAGGTCTCGATGAAGGACCAGTTCCTCTCGCGCCGCGACCTCTGGTACTTGAAGCAAGCGATGGTCGGCAAGGCCGTGTACGTCGGCAAGATGGTGCGCATGCACGGCGCGCGGCTCCAGATCACCGAGATGGTCTTTGAGAACGACAACGTCACGAGCGGCGTCCTCACGGCGAAAACGTGCTTTGTGTACCGCTCCAAGTCATCGCGCGTCTTTTGGCTCGTCCAAGTGAGCCCGGAAATGTGGGACATGGTGCGAGAATCCTCGCTGCCCGCGCCTTTGTTCATGCCTTTATGCATAGGCCAACGACGGCGACTTGTACGCCGAGGAGCTCTTGCGCATCGCGCACGTCCTCTTTACGAAGTGGCAGTCGATGCACGTCTCGCACAGCCTCACCATCATCTTCTTCGCGCGCACGTTCTACGACACGCCGCCGCCGCCGTCGATTCCGTCTGTCGAGGACGACGGCGTCTGGTTCCACGACTTTTACAAGGTCATCTCGTACGGCAAGAACGGCGCGACGGATGCGTCGGTGCTGCTCACGGACATGAAGCGTGAGCTCAACGTCCTCCCGCATATCTGCCAGTGGCGGCTCGACGGCGACACGCTCCGCGCGGGGACCGGTCGGCCCGCGACCGCCCGCGACGGCAACGTGCTCGAGGCGCTCAATCTGATTTTGAATATTTATGAAAAACACTACATGGACCGCGACCTCAACCGCAGCGGCCAGAACATTGCGCTCTTCACGGCCGGCAACGGCATCTTCCGCGTCAACCAAGACCTCGCCGAGATGACGGAGCAGCGCATGATGGACAACGGCATTGGCTTTGACGTCATCTCGCTCTCGACACCGCCCATGGAGCCCGTGCCCCGCTTCTTGTTCAAGAAGCCACCGCCGACAATGACCAAGCCCGTCTTTCCCGGTGTCGTGCCGGCGTGGATCAGCATCTGCTTTAGCCGCTACGAAGAGCAGCTCGCAACAGGGTTTGAACCGCTGCCGCACTGCCGACTCTTTGCGCTGCCGTCGACGGGGTGCCCGAAGCCCCTCGCGTTTCTTCTGCGGCACTTTAACTACGACGCAATCGCAGATGTGCTCACGCCCGTCCTAAACGCCCATGTGCCACCGTCGCCGGTCCCGACCGCGGCCAGCAACGCGCTCGTCAAGACGCGCCCGCATGCGATGGTGGCCCTCGACGACTACGACGACGACGTCTTTGCTCTGCACCCGACGTCGTCTCTGTCGAGCGTCGACAAGTCTCCGATGCTGCTTTGCGCGACGCCGCCATTGCACGGTGGCATCTTCTTGGCCAACCCGAAGCGCCTCCCTCGGTCCAAACCGACGCTCGCGGGGTCGCTCCCGAGCAACTATGGGCTCTCGCCCGAGCTCAAGGCGACCATGGTGCCGGCGCTGCGGTCGCCGATGCACTTTCAGCTGCCAGCGCGGTACGCGAGTCCCCAGCCGGGCGGGAGTCCGCAGTCGCCGCCCCGCGGCTTGGTCGCACGCAAGCTCACGAGCCCGCAGTTTATGACGTCGACCATGCCGTCGTCGTCGTCGGCCAAGAAGGACGAGAGCAACAAGCCGCAGGTGTCAACCTTGTCGCTCAACAGCAACCGCCGACGGTGGAGCCAAGTGTACCGCTACGATGTGCAGCAGCAGAGCTTCACGCTGGACTGGAAGAGCCTCTGCGTGCCGGCGCTGCTGCCGTTGACGAGCGACTTTATGCCGAAGCCAAAGGAACTCGGCGACCACTACTCGCAGGTGCCGTATGCGGTGACGCTGCCGGTCATTTCGAACGGCGGCCACGACGGCGGTGCCATGTACAGCAGCCACAAGGAGCTCGTGTGGGAGATGGTCGCGCAGCGCTTCTCGCAAGACTTTCAACTCGTCGAAGAGAAGCTCACGCACGACAACACGACCGTGTACAAGCTCAGCATGGGCCACCGCATCCACGAGATCACGTACAACGGCGACAGCCAGCAGATCGACGTCAAGCGCTATCAACTGCGCGCCCGAGGTACGATGGCCTTTGCACCAATTCGACGTGGCATTTCCATGCGTAACATGTAGAACCCATGAGCGACGATGGCAAGCGACGAGGTACGAGCAACTTTATCCATCCCGTATTCCCACGCTCAGGTTGCTCAACATGTACATACATATATAGGCAGCAAGATGGACTATCTCTACGCCATGTGGTCGCCCCTCACGCAGACGTTCCTGCCGTCCAAGCAAGAATTTCGCAAGTACCCGATGCAAGAGTACAGCTGGAACTACCTCGACCACCTCATTTGCGGCTACTACGACAACATGACGGAGCAAGTCAAGTACAAGCGCGGCCACTACTGCGTGCTCCCGCCCGCCCTCGCGCATCTCGCAGACGACGACGACCGCGAAGCGGCCTTGCAAGACTACGGCGACAAGTTCAATCGGTTCCTCGACTACATCCGGCTCAAGGCGCGCGGGAAGGACGACAAGACCGAGTCCGACGCGACGCTCCTCGACGTGACGCCCCTGCTGACAAAAGTGCAGCAAGCGGCCAAGGAGGAGCGAGAGGCCAAGGCGCGGGACGCGCAGAAGGCGCTGCAAGAGGCGCAGGAAGCTGGACAGACGCGGCAGGCGGTCAATGGCAAGCCAGCCGACACCGTCGACATTGAGAAGGACGTCAAAAAAGGCAGCAGCGACAAGGGCAAAGACAGCAGTGCGCCCAAGAACCCAAGTGGGATCTGCAAGGTCCAGCAGAACGTGGCCAAGATCCCGCTTCTCGCACCCGACGCGCCGCACAGGTCGCTCCGTTCGTATTGAACGACTCTCTCACGATGATGCGACATAGCCAGCAGTGGGTCAACCTTCGCTACGACATGGAGCTGCTTCCGACGCAGTGCTTTCATTTGGAGGTCCAATGGCTCGTGTGTCGCAGCGCGCTCGTCGACGACTTTATCACGGGCCTCACACGCCGTGCGAAGCAGTTTAGCCTCGACATCATTCCCGTGCTGGACACTATTCTTGTCTTGAGAGCTCATTGTGTGCGTGTGTAGGTGCCTGAAAACTATGGCGCGAGTACGCTAGATATCCACCCGCTCATCTGCCCCGTGCACTTTGCGATCCATGTGCCGAGCGTGCTCCCGATGGTGGAGAAGGCGCTCGTGTCGACCCTCGGCTTTTGCGTCGACGGTATTTACACGGCGACCAAGGAGCTGCTCCCGACGCAGTACAACGTCCACAAGCCGACGGGTGATCGGAACTACCGCCAGTACGTCCACCGGGAGCTCTCGTGCTTTGTGCGCGTCACCGATGCGAGCGTCGTGTGGATCTCGAGCCGCCGCCTCCACTCGCCCGAGATGAAGGCGCTCTTTGAGACCGTACGAGCCTGCGTCGCCGACCTCCAGGCCACTGCGCTGCCGCCTCTTGCGATCGCCGCAACCTGCGCCGTGTAATGTGCATCAAATTCGAGTGGTTGCAGCATCGTATCGCAGACGCGGATCTATGGCACGTAAGGAGTGGTCCATCCATGTGCATCTTCGCATCTTTACCACAACCTTGCATGCGACGCCTCGTCCTGGGCGTTCGATGCAACTCGCTCGCGTCGCCTTTTTTTCAAGAAATGGGAGCATCCCACAATCCCCTTTGTACAGTATTTCTTGAGAAAGAGTGGCACTCCGTTGACGACGCGCCGCCAGCGTCCCACGGGCGTTGTAGCGTCCAAGGCAGCGACGCCAAGGCAGCGCAGCTGAGAACGCAGGGTTTGCAGTCTACTGCGACGTCACCGCTGGTCGGGTTGTCGCCGTCGTTTAGGCGGGACATCCAGACGTATTACTACTATATATCGATACAGGACGCGCAGTGCAGTAGGGACGAGAAAGGAACGTGGTGGTGATGGTGGTGGTGCCATTAGCACCGTCGTTGGCGCTGCCTCTCGCTGATCTGGACGTGGCCTTTCCGAAAAAGGGGTGCTCCCACGACCCCTCAAACGTGTCGCGCGCTGGTTTTTTTTACCGGCGCCGGTTGTTGACGCTGGCAACGGCCTTCAAGAATCCGCGTTGCATACAAACATCAAGTGTCTTTTGGATGCTTGCGAGCGGCAGTTTGCAACTTTCATCACGACGATGATACCTCCGCTCCAGTTCGAGTCGTACAAAGTCCGGCCCGACCGCCGTGGCAGCGACCCAGGCCCGGTCGCGCCGGCGACGTGGCAGCTGCCCTTCTCGCGCGTCTCGCCGCAGGCCCTCGGCATGGACTCGGTGCGGCTCTGCGCCAAGAGCGAGTGGGCGCCGAAGGGCAAGGACGTGCGCTGCGCGTGCTGCGACAAGAAGCTCATCCTCTTTGGGAAGCACAACTGCCGTGTCTGTGGCGACCTCGTGTGCGGCCGCTGCTCGGTCAAGCGCATCAAGACGTCGTCGCTCAAGTCGATACGTACCTGCGACAAGTGCGTCCAACACAACCTGATGCAGTTCAACCGCCGCCGCCAGCACCAACAACACGCCGCGACCGAGGCCGCGCCTGTCGTGAGCCGCCCGATCGTCGCGCCGCGCCCGCGCGCCATGACGACGCACGAAGTCATGCGTCCATCGCCCGTGTCGACGCTCCGCCACGCCTCGGCGCGGACCATGTCGGTGCACGCTGCGGATGCGCCAGCGCTGCCCCGGCTCGCGTCGGTGCGTTCGATGCCGCGAGCCGCGTCCAGCCGCGCGATACCGACGCGCCCGCCGTCCGAGGCCACGGGCTTGTCGTGGCAGTCCAAGGTGCTCTTCCTGTACGGCCTCGTTCTCTGTGGTGTCATTGTCTTCGAGGCGCCGCTCGATGTGACGCTCCTCCTCTTTGCAATGCTTGCGCTTGCGTTTGGCTGCATGGCACGCATCGAGTATGCATCCAGCACCAAGCAAGTCGATCGGATATTGGGCTAGCCTCGACATCATGAAATAATTTATTCCGTGCACGCTACCACACTATTAGTACGAGGACGACGCTCAGATCGGCCGACGGCGCATGGGGCAAGGCGGACCTTTCATCTAGGCGGGAGCGACGAAGGCTCGGCGTAGATTCCCATGCGCATTCGACGCGGCGGCCAAGTCTCGAAAGGGACAACACAAGCGCGCAGACAGCGACGTTGGTGGCGACACGCGGACCCGTACTTTCGTTTTGGAGTGCGTGAGAAAGCACGTGAAACAACACGTTGGTAGCAGTCGCTGACGCGACCGCAGTAGAAGAGGTTAGGAGGTGGTCGGGACCTCATCAAGACCCCGGTCTGCCGCGTGCGCCACGTCCGTCGCCCACGCCTGCGCGCCGACGCCATCGCCGAGTTGCGCCGCCGATACCATCATCATCGCGTCAGGACCATTCATGTCGGCAGTATCTACACCATCTACTTGTACCGTATTACCTGGACGACGATCGACCCATCTAGCGCGCGTGTTCCTGCAGCCCCTTGTACGTCGCACGCCAACCGAAGAACTGGCAATTGGCGATGGCAGCCAGCCCCAGCCGCAGAGAAAAACGGATAAAAACACCCAACGTTGAAGCCATCGTGAGTTCTGGAGTATCGGCAATACGACGCATTGACCTCTACGTACAAGGCTTGCCAAAGCCATAGCTTGCATGGGTGCTCTGTAGGGGTCTCAAACGCGCATGGCTATCGGCACTAACGGCGAGCCGCGAGATGTAGATTCCTAGTTGCGTGTGATTAGAGTATGTAGCCTGCGCCAAACCGCTCGTTATCCGTAACTTGGGGGGGCACGATGGCGGCGGGCGCGCCGATATCGCCGTCCAAGGAGAGCAGCATGCGCCGCGTGGCCGGCAACGACGTAGAGCCATGCTCACTGGTACAGCTAGCTCATGCGGTTCATGTAGCGCTGCGCCGACTGCAACAAGGTGTTTCCGCAGTGGTCGTCTGTGACGTTTGGCGTCTTACTCTGCCTCGGTTGCGCCGGCGTCCACCGGTCGCTGGGCGTCCAGACGAGCTTTGTCAAGTCGCTTTCCATGGACACGTGGACGGCGCGGGACATTGCGCTCCTCGAGGCCGGCGGCAACGGCAAGTGGACCACCGTGTGCCTTGCCGCGGGTATCTTTGAACGACCCATCGCCGACAAGTACACGTCGTCGGTCGCCGACGCCTACCGCAAACGGTGTGCATCGCAGCGCTCTCTTGTATCTCACGTCATGTAGGATGTCGGACGCGGCCGGGTGCCCTTTCTCGGCGCTGGACGTGCTCGCGGACCTCGGCATCGACCCGCCCGCCTCGCTCGATGCGCTGTGCTCGACGTTGCCGACGTCCGGACGCAGCAGCCCCGTCCGACGCTCGTCGCTCGCGTCGCTCGACGCGACAACAATCATCTCAGCGAGCGCGCCGGTGCGGGCGTCGTCCGAGTCGGCCATCCGCCGCGAATCGCTGACGAACCTCGAGGCGTCGCTTCAAGTCAAGTGCACGCTCTGCGAGGACCTCGTCGATCTCTCGCACCTCAACGCCCACTCGCAGTCGTGTGCGACCTCTGCGTCCGTGGAAACCATCGAGTTGGACGCCCGACTCGGGTCGGCGACATCGCCTCTTGGCCTGAGCTTGACCAAGGACGAGCGCGGCGACACCGTGGTCTCCAAGGTGACACCGGGCGGCGACGCCGACGTCGCGGGCGTCGTCGTTGGTGCCCGCGTCATCGCTCTCAACGGGTCGCTCATGACCAAGTTTGACACGATCATGCAGAGCCTTGACGTGCCCCGGCCGATCGGCGTCCGCTTTGCAATCGACCGGCCGTTCGTCGCGTACGACGTGGTCCTCCACGCGACCGAAGTCGGCTGTACCTTCCAGACGTCCCTGTACAAACACGTCATCGTGACGACTGTCGAGCCAAGTAGGCCTTCCCGCACATATAGATAGCACCAGGTAGATGGCGCTCTGTAGATGGCCACGGCGCTGCTGCCGGCATTCTCGTGGGGTCGCGCGTCTACCAAGTCAACGGCGAGGCCTACGCGGTGGCATCCGACCTCCTCCGCGCCCTCTTGAAGGCGTCGCGCCCGCTCACGCTGCGACTGCACCGCTACGACGATGCGCTGATACGACCGTGGCACAACACTAACACGTGAGGTTGCAGGTGCTCGTCGGGTTTATCGCTTCTGCTACGTCGTCAAAGCTCAGCGACTAGACCTCGGGCGAAAGCGGCGTCGCCGCGAGCATCGCAGGCTGCTTGTACAAATTGGCATCGATGGGCGGGCGGTGGCCGAGCCGCGCCCGGTGGTCGTCAAGGGCGACGCACATCTCGATTGGGAGGTAGGCCGAGACGGGCGGGAAGAGCGCGAGCATGTAGCCATGGAAAAGGGCCGTCGCCGCCGGCAGCAGGAGCGCCGCGAGCACTTGGCTCGGCGCCTCCTTGAGCGTCAGGAGCCCGAGGAGCGTGATTTGCGCGATGCCGAGCGCCGTGATGAGGTACACGTAGAGCTGCGGCCAGTAGACGCCCGTCGAGCGCGTGCTCGGTTGGAAGACGCACCACGCGAGCCGTCGAAACACAATGTCCGACACGAAGAAGAAGACACCACCCATGTACGCGAGCAGCGGCGCAAGCGGCGCGAAGGTCAAGACGATGAGGAAGATGAGGAAATGCTGGGCGAGCGGGATCGTAATGTCAAACTTGGTCGACGCCGTCATGGGCACGAGGCCGTACCACGGCGCGTTTGTCTCGCGGGGCGTGAGCTGCGGCGCCAAGAGAGAGTAGACACTCCCGAGGACGATGGCGACGAGGCGGAAGAGGTGCACATGCAGCGTCAAGCCCGTCTGCACGAGGATGAAGCTAAAGAAGAACGTCGACTGCCCCGGCAGACTCGACCCGAGGAGCGTCACGAGCTCCAACGGCTCCTTCGCGATGCGTGCGAGCTGATCGGAGATGGCCGAGATCGACCCGGCAATCGCCGAGACGAAAAACACCTGGACGAGCTGGTACGCGACCTACATGCGCACCGTCAAGCCGCCGCTTCGAACCCGCCAAAGGACGCACGTATTTGGTGAAAAGCGAGGCTTCGATCGCGTTCTGGGACGCGTGGCCTTCGCCGACCGAGAGAATGCGAAAGAGCAGCGGTGCCAAGCTGTTCATAACGACGAGCAGCAGCGGCGAAAGCTGTTGCAAAAGGGGCTGCAGAAACGGGAATTGAACCAGCGCCGAGTCGAGGTTCGGGATCACTTGCCGCAGCTAATACAACCAACAGCCAATGAGCCCCATAACGAACACATGCTCTCTACATACCGACGCCAGTGCGACGACAAACGTGGTCGGGACGGTCCAGAACAGAATCGCGAGACCCGTGATGCCAATGCTCAAGAGCAGCGCCGTCTTGCGCTCGACATAGTTGAGCCGGCCGACGTTCTCCCACACAATGTCTTCGGCGGGCGGCGCCTCCTGCACCTTCATCTCGGACGGACGCGCGGTCTGCACGATCTGCTGGATCGTGTTGGTCGCCTGGAGCGTCGAGAAGGCAACGAAGGCGGCCGACCGGAGCACATTGGACGCATGCTACGCATGCTACACCCATCCGTATATTCCTAAGCGAGAGAGAGAGATGGACTACCTCGAATTGGGCCGCCGCCTCGTCCACGGCCACGTGGAGGTCGAACGCGACCTGCTGGCGCTGCTGCTGGACCGCTTGCTTGGGCAGAAGCGGCGTCGACTCGAGCGGCTGCGCTTCAAAATGTGCTTTTGTCGCGAGGAGCTGCGCTTGCTTGGCGTTGAACTGGACGCTGCCGTTCTTTTGCTGGGCCTCAATCGCTGCAATCGAGATGCGGATGTCGTCGTTGAGTTCGTGGAGCCGGTCGCGGTACCACGCGATCGAGTCGACCTTGGAGTGGTACCACATCGAGTGCGGGTCGTACTGGTAGTGCGTGGGCCGACGCCCGCACTGCGCTTCTAGGACGAGCGCGTGCTCGAGGCTGGCGCGCACGTCAATGCGCTCGGCGACACGGGCCTCGAGCTCGCCCGACTCGACCGCAATGTACACGGCTTCGACTTGGTGCGGGAAGATCGTGTCGAGGTACTTTTTCAGCGCCGCATGCGACCGCAGGTGCAGCGGCAGGTCGTCGATGAGCACGCTGTACTGCTGCGTGTCGAGCTTGGAGAGGAACTCGTGCCGGCGCTCCTTGTACGCGACGCTCTCGTCGTAGATGAGGTACATGGTCGTGAGCGTGATGCCAAAGGCCGCGAGCACGGTCGCCCACAAGCGCTTGTCGCCGTCCGTGAGGCCGCCGATCGTGAGCCGGTCGACCCAGTGCGCTTGCGGCTG
>NW_012156464.1:56680-91151 GCF_000151545.1 Saprolegnia parasitica CBS 223.65 | reverse complement strand
TGCTCTCGTCGTAGATGAGGTACATGGTCGTGAGCGTGATGCCAAAGGCCGCGAGCACGGTCGCCCACAAGCGCTTGTCGCCGTCCGTGAGGCCGCCGATCGTGAGCCGGTCGACCCAGTGCGCTTGCGGCTGCGGCTCGCTATAGTACGCCTAGCCATAGTACCGATCGTCGTACAGCCATGTTATGCAGGAATCGAGTGTACCGGGAAGAGCGCGATGGAGAGGAAGGCGCCCATGAGCGCGAGCTTCTTCCCGACGCGGACGAAGCGCAGGAACATGAGCGTCTCGAGGCCGCACTTGTCCATGAGCTCGTCGTCCGTCAGTCGCAGCACGAACGGGATCCAGCGGAAGAGGCCGTCGGGCAGAGGCGACTTGGGCGCGACCTCGTACAGCCACCGGCAGCGCACGCACTCGAAGAGGACAAAGCCGAGCAGGAGCATCGGGCCATAGATGAGGAGGCCGTTCGAGAGGATCGCGGCCGACGTCCCGGTCGTCGCAGCTGCCGTGGCGTTGGCCATCGCAAAAAACTGCAAAGTGGGGATCAGATGCGCTGATGGGGGTGACCGGATCGGATAGACGCACGCAACTTTTACGGACGTGCGCTGTTGGCACGACGACGAGCCGAGACGACAAGCGATGGTAAAGTACAATTGTACGCACAGGACAATATTATTGTCGTATGACATCAGTCGGAGGGCGACGATAGACCGAGCCGAGCATTAGCTCCTCCACACAGGTTCTACATTACCGTATTTGTATATCATTCGCTAAATGAATTCATTCGTTGTCGACCGCTGACAGTGCTTATGAAAGGTCGCTTTGGCTGTCGCTTGGCCCTCAGAAGAGGGTATCGAAGCCATGCAACGCGTGGCCGACCTTTGCAATGTCAAGCGTGTACGCGGCTCCATCCCGCAGCACGCGTCCCGCCCATGTTGTTGAATATGGCAGCATGTGGTTGAATGTGGCATATGCCACAAGCAAATGCGGCAGGCCGCGTATCTCTGGTTGTAGAGCTCACACGCCGCCGCCACGGCGCATTTCAGGCTCCTCAAAGCGTGGCCTATCGCTGGACGACGTTTGAGCGATTTCGTTTTCAGACTCGATTGGGCCGATTGCGCCGCTGGTGTGGTGGCCGCCGCGGTGGCATCGCATTGGATTGGTCGAAAATAGAAAAAACAGCCAATGAATGACATGGCCTCCCGACAGGCCAGGCTGACGCGGGACGGACCCTGTTGCGTCCGTCCATACTGCATGGCACACATTGTTGTCGGTGGGTGAAAGCCACAAAAGCGAGTGCGACCAAGCAGTTCTCGACGTATCCGTTTGTCCACATGGGATCGCATTTTAATATCAAGCTGTCCACCACAACCCAACCGCAAACTCGAGCTCAAGAGGAAGTCAAATCGATGGTTCTGGCCGACAGGACGCCAGAGTGGACATCAAGTGCAGCGGTGGCAGAGGAGTTAGCGAGGCATCGACTTTAACGCGTCGCTGAGCGCGTCCGGCATGTGGCGCGAGAGACAAACGAGCGGCGAAAAGTCATACCACGCGTCGCCGTCATCAAAGAGCGGCAGCGAGTGGGCGCGGGCAACGCGCTGGTCGCGCACCAAGCGTCGCAGAAGGCGCTTGAGACGAATGCTGTTGACGGCGCGACGACGCGCCTCCTCGCGGTGCCGCGCCTCCTGGACCGCCTGGTTGTGCTGGAGGAGGAGAGCGTACATTTGGCGACCGAGCGGAATGGCGAATGGCCTGTCAACCAATCAGTGGACTTGGCGAGAAGACGTAGTCCAGATGGCGTATCTGGATTGTGTTGTGGCACGTGCTGTCCGCTCGACACTATTAGTCCAGTCGATGCTGGTGCGACGCGTCGAGTCGCGACCAGTGTCAACCTGCTTCCGCGTTGACGCACAGCATTCCCATGCAGCATTCCGCTCGGCGTGGCAAGGCTCGCCATACACTTCTCACGCGTCATGTCGCGTGGCACGAGATTCCTGCCGGCAGCGAATCTGGTGGCGACGACATGCCATACAGGATGGTGTCCACACGGCCCGAGTATATCACCTTCATCTCGACATAGCTGAACGTCGAGCGCGTGGAGGAAGACTCGATCGGCTCATTTGCCGGCTTGGAAGCCATAACCCAACCCTAGTCTGGTAGCCCTAGCCCTCGCACCGGCCAACGCCAACGGCTTCACCGTCCAGACGACGCAACGGCAGTGATCGTGGTTGTCTTTCCTGCAAGCACGGCTATATCTAAAATGCCCGTGCTGAGCTTCCAGCTACGCCATTCTGGCCGCGTCGGCGTCGCATACCTCTGCCACCTCGACGCGTGGGTACCGGACGAGCTCCGGACGCACTGTTCCGTGTGCCGCGAGACGTTTTCGTTCTTTACTCGCAAGCACCACTGCCGCCTCTGCGGCGAAGTCATCTGCATGCGCTGCTGCCGCTACATGCGATTTCACGACACCCACCGCGTCCGCGCGTGCGTCGACTGCGAGGTGCAGAGCCGTCTCGTCTTCTCGGAGCTTCCCCGGCCATCGCCCTTGACACTGCCAACCACCCGACATCGCGTGTACGGGCACGACGCGGCGCACGACGAGGATCGCAGCTTCGCCTACTGGGCGATTGCAATCCTCTTGAGCGGCATGTGGCTCCACGGCGATGCAGCGTTCTGGCTCCACGGCGATGCAGCGTTCTGGGTCGGTCTCGTTGGCCTCTTCCTCATCGGAACGAGCATGCTGCACCTGCTCTGGCCGTGTCTGATGACGCTGCCACCGACGCGCACCCCGACCAAGGGCTAGGCGTCGTACGGAGCCGGGTTGTCATTTTGTTCTTATGTAAGAAGATACGATTTCGTCTGCATGTGGCGAAACCACCAGACTCGAATCGGACAATGTATCGTCGCCTCTACTTGAAGAGGCGGGTGTACGTGATGACGACGAGGGAGACTGCCGAGAGCGCGAACGTTAAATAGAGCCACACCATCTTGCCAAACGGACTCGCGTACGGGTTCTTTGGGAGACTCGAGAGCTTCAGCTGCGTCTGGAGCAGCACGAGGCGCTGGCGCAAGCAGTAGACGAACGCAGCCGGAATCACCCACTACGCGTCCACCATCAGTACAATACTACTACCCTGCACTACATCGAGGCGCATCTAATACCTGAATGCCAAGTCCTGCATACGCGCCAGTGATGCCCACGAGCATGCCCACGTCCTCTGTGCACAGCGCAACGAGGAGCGGCGGCACGACAGCCGCGATCGCAAAGAGGGTGGTCGGGCTGCAGTGGCGGTTGCTCGCAGGTGAGTTCGGCTCGCCTTTGAAGAGCGTGTGGAGGTTCTCCCGGAGCGTAATGCAAATGATCGGAAACGTCGTGCTACAATCTTGTCATGCGAGGCATCGACATCTTATCCAAGAGTACCTGAGCGTGAAGACCGGGAACAAGCTCAGAAAGTACGCAATGAAGCGAACCGGGTAGTCGTTAAAGTTGAGCGTATACACATCCTATATCGTCCACGATGAGTCTCTCTAAAGAGTACATGAGAGCAGAATGGATGGACCTGGATGTCGGCGGGCTGGAAGCGGAAGGTGGCCGAGATCGAGAGCACCACGTACACAATCATGACCGCCTACGCAAATGCTGCATGCTTGCGACTTCGAAGTGGGAGGCGACGTACGACAAATGCGTAGAGGAGCACGAGGCCGACCGACCGCTTCTTGCTGATGGGCGCGATGATCCCCGGGATGCTGTGGTGGCACATGAACGAGTAGATGCAGACGCCGAAAAAGTTGGGCAGCGACGTAATGTCTTCGTGAGCAACCACGTCGGCAATCGGCCGGCCTTCGCCGCGGCCAATGCCCACGAAGGCGAGGATGATCATGAGCGCGAACGATGCATGGCGCATGACGGTCGTGATGAGCTGGATGCACTGCGTCTTCTGCATGTGCCCGAACGCAAACGAGCCGAGCGTGAGCCCAAAGACGACCACGAGGATGCGGTAGAGCTGCGCGCTGTTCATCGCGACGTTCGGGCACTCCCATACGGCGGCGTTGCTGGACGGGCGCGGGCAGATGACCTCGCGCAAGCTCTTTGGGATCGCTAGACGTCACATGCCATGAGCGAGGCCAGATGCATCATCTACGTGAGGGCGTACCGACGGCGTAGATGGCCAAGTCGCCGTACAGGTAGGCCGCGACGCATGCATAAAAGGCGGCGAGACCCTTGCGCGAGAAGAGCTCTTGGGCCATGGCGGCAATCTCGATCTGCGTATATAAGAGGCCTCGCTCGGCGCATGCATGGAGACCGTACCTTTTCCGAAATGTCAAAGCGCAAGCCTGCCACGTAGCCTTCTTCCTCCTAGAATAGCATGTCCGTGATGCTGGCTACGATCGCTGGCATGTCTACCTCGGTGTGCGTCAGGAACGGGACCGCCTCGGAGGCCTCGTCGACCGCCTGCGACGCGCCACTCAAAACCATGGTCAGTGAGCCCTGCTTGGTCAATACCGGCGGGTTGCTGAGGCGGCGCAGCGCGTTGACACCGGCGATGGCTTCGATCACAAACGTGGCCGAGACGTAGCTTACGAGCCCGAGGAGGCAGAGCGCGCCGAGGCCGTAGAGGAGGCCGACCTGCGCGAAGGCGTGCGGGATGGTCAAGGCGCCGGCGCCGACGATGAGGTTGAAGAGGAAGACGAAGCCCGTCACGGGCGAGTACGTGCCCACGTACGTCGAGTCGCCGGCCATGCTTTCGTCGTCTCTCTTTGGCTGGCGTCAGAAATTGGGATCTGACGCAATCCGTTGCAGATTGGTGCATCCAGCGCTTCATTGGACAAAATCGCGATCTTTTGCACCAATGGCATCGGATTGCCACTTCAACTGCAAGCCAGTAGCAAGTACGTGGCATGTCGCTGGAGCAATTGGCGAGCTGACGCCAGGTCGGTCGCCAGGCGCACGGCCATTGACGAAGCAAAAGGATGCATCAGCGGCAACGGAGATTGCGCCTTCTTGTGGTGCCACATGCATCGCCATGGATCATGCTACCGCCGGCGAGAACAGTGTCAAAGACGCTCTGCTGGCTTATGGTGGAATTGTTCTATCGAGCTCGGCGACCTGCGAGTCCGGAGAACCAAGGCAGCAAGGCTGTCTGTGGTCGTGCGTGGGGTATGGTCGCACGGTCCTGAACGTATCGAAGGGCCCAAGCCTTGGTTGGTACGGGCAGTAGCCACCGATTTCGTTGAGGAAGGACGGGATCGAGTACTTTGTTGGACATGGTAAAGAAGAGGAGTGTATATAGTGGCTACTTGGTCAAAACCGTCTACGTCCTAGTGCACTGGAGTCATATTTCTTAGCCCTTCATGTGGTCTTGCACAAAACTGAACGAGTCCTTCGACATAAAGTTGAAGCCCGACGCCTTGGACGCGTCCTCGTTCGGGTCCTGGATCGTCTTGGCAATGTAGTTGGTTGGGATCATCGCCGCGCCCATGACCGGCCCTTGCTGCATCATGGCCGGGCCGCGGGGCATCATGGGCGCTTGCGGCTGCATGTACTGCATCTGCTGCATCTGCTGCATCTGCTGCATTTGTTGCATGTACTGCTGCTGCTGCTGGAGGAGCATCTGAGGGTGCATCTGTTGTTGCTGCTGCTGCATGGGCATTTGCTGCTGCATGGGCAGTTGCTGCTGCGGCACCTGAAGCAGCGGGTCGAACGACGCGACGGGGTTCGTGGGCGTCGGCTTGGTCTCGCCGCCGCCGAGGGTCAGCCCACCGAACATGTCGGTCGTCGCCTGCACCGGTGTCGGCGCTGCTGCTGCCGAAGGCTGGAGGCCCTCAAAGAGCGACGCGGCCGGCGCCGTCGGGGTCGGGTCGGGTCTTCGAACCCGCCGAGGAGATCGGTGCTCGCGGCCGTCGAGCCCCGGTGCGTGCGGGACGCCGCTCGCGGCTTGGGCTCGGACGGCGCCACCGACGTCGAGTGGCCGAGCGTATGGAGGATCTTGACCGCACGGTCGCGGACGGCCGCCTTCTCCGAATTCGTGGCTTGCTGCAGCGCGTCATAGTTGTCGGCGAAGTACTCGTGAAACGTTTCGCAGCCGCTCGTGTTGAGGAGGCCGTCAATGACGGTGAGCGCTTTCGACACCACTTGCCACGCGTCGTTCTCGAGGCACTCGTCGAGGATCGGGCCGACAACCTCCGCATCCAGCGTCAAGGCGCTCTTGAGGAACGCATCCAGCTTGTCTTTCGGCGGCACGGCGCGCATACCGCCGGGTGGGCACAGCGCTTGGATCACATTGCGTTCGTACGAGCCGTCCGAGGCCGCCCCCGACGTCTGGCCGACGACCGGCTGCGGGTCCGACGGACGACGGTAGCCATACGAGTTGGGCGGCTGTGTCGAGCCCGTGTTGTTCCAATCGGGGGTCGAGTACCGACCTTCGTTGCGGTACTTGTCGCCGGGCGACTGCGACGGCTGGCGCACGGGCACCGGCGCAGGGGCTGGTGCCGGCACCGCATCCCACACACCGCCGACACGGCCCTTCTTTCGGTCGCCATCTAGCAGCTCAAAATAAGATATGGATCTTAGAGTCATTATGAGGTGGTGTACCGTAGGCACGCTGCTTGAGGTCCTTGGCGGCCGACGACCGATCGTCTTGCGGACCGCCGTAGTTGCTGCTGCCACCGTAGCCAGAGCCACCGGGCGCACTGTAGCCCGTGGGGCCGCCGTACGTGGTGGGTCGGTACGGCTCGGACGGGTTGTACGTCGAGTTGGCGTTGGGGTTGTATGCGCCGCTCGTCGGACCGCGGTTCGTGGCAAAGCTCCAGCCCTCGGGGGGATTCTGCGAGCCTGGCGGGCCGCCCGCGAACGTGACCTGGGGCTCGTTCGCGCGGAACTTGGACGCCTTGTCCTTCAAGCTTTCGAGAAAACCCTTGTCTGCTAGGATGGTATGAGTTGAGGAAGATAGCGATATGCGTCCATACCTTTCTTGTCCTCAAAGAGCGGGTTGCCCATGCCCGTGAGCTGCGGACCACCAAACGGCGCCGGGGGAGCACCGTTCGGAGGGTAGGCGGGACCACCATAGCCTTGCTGCGGCGCCTCCGAGCCCGGGTACGGCGGTCCGTTGTAGCCGCTGGAGCCGCCACCAGGGTACGCCGGTCCTTCGTAGCCGCCTTGGCCAGGTGGCGTCGGCCCGTTGTAGCCATTGGGGCCACCATACCCACCGGGACCGCCGTAGCCGCCCTGGCCGCCGTACTGGCCCGGCCCGTTGTTGAAGTTGCCGTTGCTAAAGTGCTGCGTCGGTGCCTGCTCCTTGCTGCCCCACGAGAGCTTGTTGGACCAGCCGCCCGAGGGCTGGGGCTGCATCGCGTCCGGGTTGCCGACGCCCTTGATGCGGCCTTGGATGCCCGCCGCGGCAATCGGCGCCGTGTTCGTATCAAAGATGGCTTCGAGGCACTCCTTCGCGGCTTCGCGCACGCGGCGGTAGTACTCGTCGCCCTTCAACGGATCCGGCGGCCCCCGAAATTCTACGAAATCCCGTTAGCCTCCGCGCAGTGGCATAAGCGAGCGTACGCAGCGCCTCTTTGACGAGGGGTACGTGCTTCTGCATGTCCCGGCGGAACTCGCCGCGGCCTTCTCGACACACTTGCTTGATGACCTGGAGCGCTTTGTACTTGATGTTGGGCTGCTTCTTCTTGAGGCGGCCGATGAGGTACTCCTGCACCTTCATGCAGGTCTCGTACGAGTGGTTCGTCATGCGCGCGATCTCCCCGTAGAGGTACCCCGGCGTCGGCGCGTCCGCGTCCTCGGTCGCGCGGGCGAGCACGTTCTTGTCCATCCTCTCGGCGTCTTCGAAATATGGGGCAAAAAGCGGCCTTCCGAACCCGGATACACTATCCGGACAGTTGAGATCCAACAACGACACCTGGACCAATGAGAGCGCGGTATTCGGACAAAACTCAACCACGGCCACTTTTGACGTGGATCCACTTCGTTGAAACTCAAAACCACGACAGGTAGAGGCACCGCGGGGTCGACCAGTGTACACGGTACCTAGGGGGCTCAGCAACAAATATTTAAATCAAGTAAGGGAGGCGAAGGGCTTTGTGTCTGTACCGTTCGCACTCGCTAATGTGTGCGGTACATGGAAGAAGACAGCGTCGGGCAAAAGCAAATCTGGAATCCGAGGATTGAGTTGAGTGCTGGATTTTTTGAGCGGCCGAATTGAGTCTGAGTGCGTCAGTTACCAGCAATCCGACCTTCTTACAAACACCAAGTGCGCTGACTGGCTAGTCGAAACTCAAAACTCAAACGGTGTGAGTAATGGCATGCGAAACGCGGGGAGCGTGCATTGGGACATGCGGTCGGCGAGATATCTTTGTGCTCGTCGGCGGCGGCCATCTTGCCACAGCGTTCAGGCTGGCATACCGCTGCAAGAAGGCATGCTGCATGGCTCTGGGCATGGCACAACCAAACTCAAACTCAAAATCGTATTTGAGCTATAAATAGCCCGTTGATAGCCAGAGGGCAAGATGGCGGGTCGCCGTGGGAACCTCTGTCATGGACTATTCACAAATTTGGCGGGAAATGAGCGCCGACCTCAAGTGCCAATACAAGACGGGCAAATGCTTCAAGGAGCGCACGCGGAAGCGCAACGGCGAGGCTCATTCGCTCTGTGAAGAGCATCGACTCAAGCAAAACACGATCCAGCGCCGAAGCGACCGCAAGTACCAGTCGGTGCACGCTGTTCGACGGAAGGAGCGGTCCGAGCGCAAAGCGCTTCTTAAGAAGCAGGTTACAATGACCCAGCACTTGCTGGACCCGGCACTGCATGTGCTCAACCCGCTAAGCCTTCTTCCCACAGCGCCGGCGACAGCGTTGCCGTCGTACCCACTCGCATTTAGCAGCCCTCTCTGCACAAAGCCTGTCACTGACAGCGGCTTGTCCCCTGTGCGAAGCGAGATGTCCGGCCTCTTGCGTGGCAACAAGATTGTGACCAAGTCCTTCCAGTGGACAGCCTCGGCGAGCAGTGTGCCGGGTCCAGCACACATTAGTCGGCGTGACGTCGTTGCCAGTGGCCCCCCCGAGACGACACCCAACGACGCGTGGACGGACGACGACGTGCAGTTGTTGCAGTCGATCTTGCTCGTCTAATACCCGTCGTGTGGTGATCTTCACAGTACACGATGCGTTATTTACAGTCAATAGACCTCAAATCTAGAAGCTCTCCTTACCTTCCAACCTGAAATTCAATGAGCAGGGTGGATGCCTGAAAAGGGCGCGTTATCTGGGGGTGTCGGCGGCGACGGTAATCTTTCGCAGCAGAGAAATGCTGTCGGTCGGAGCATTACCTTCGAGTCGCGACGCCTCTGTGTGCACGTACAAGGAAACGCATCCGCGCAGGGACGGCCTGGACGTCTCCGCATATATAGATCCCTCCGCTTAGTAGAATGATAGACGCCACCAAGATCTTATCGCGAAAAAGAAATGCCTGCTTCGAATAACTGATCGCTGGGGGTGGATGTTCGATCTGCGTCGAGCACCGATGGCCAGCGCCAGAGCCAGCTGCCAGAGCCGGGAAGCCGTTGCAGTTCGCCTTATCATATTGCACTTCGGTGCCGACGTGTGCGCGATCTTTCTCGAGCAAGGAAGACGAAGATTCAGGTTCGAATGCTGGGCACATACAAACATTAAGAGAAAGGTCTGCGGCACAAGCTGTTTGAATTTCCTAGATTCAAGTTGAAGGCACCCACATGTCCCGGCCGGCATATAAACTTCAAGACGCTTTCTATTTTTAGCCCAAATGACTTGGCAGCACGACAGCGTCGCTTTTTTCTGCTCAAATTCAATTTCAAAAATATTAATATTGATTATAAAATACAAAAAGTGTGTTGCGTCATCCCGGGTCGAGCCGCCGCGGTATTGGTCAACAATTTTTATTCACCTGGATGCGTGCCTCTTGTTTTTTATTCGTCGCAAGTGTCGATTGACTTGGTTCCAGTATGAGCATATGACGTGCTGGAAAATAATTTAACGTCTGGTGTCGCATCTCGGACGTGCTTTAAAGTCCGTGCGGCACCTGGATGACGAATCTAGTTAAAATATCTACTCTTACAGTGTATACTTTCCAAGAGACTTTTGATGACGGACCTATTCCAAGTGAAGATTGATACTGAAAGGGTATGTATACTGAGAGACGTGACGACGCTCCGGTTCGCTGAGGAAGAAGATTCTTGTGACTTCGGATTGTGGCCAATCACGCATCAAGAAATCCAAATAACGCATTTTCATTGGTGGAATCCAGCGCCATGTTGTGGGCTTCGAATCCTGGAGGGTTTTTGTTGCGTTTTAAAAAAATACGATGTGAAACTGGCCCTGCAGCGTGTGGTATACAAACTCCAAGAGAGTTGCGGCACGGTTTTTTGCGCAAATTTTCATTTTTCATTTTCACCACGCCTGCTAGCGAAGATCCCAGCATCTTCCTGCATCGACCTCCGACCTCGATGACACCTCGCACCGACGACGCCCGCTCCATGGACGCGGAAGCGGACCTGGACTTCCTCATGCAGAAGAACATGCGCAAGCTGCGCATGAAGGCCGTCGCCAAGAAGAAGAGCGCGATGAACGTCCCGACGCACCCGTTGACGGCGCACGCGTTCGCGACCATTTCGCCCAAGGACAAGAAGCGCGAGCCCAAGTCGCATGTGCTCAAGAAGGACTTCTTCGCCGTCGACGTGCCCAAGCCACATGCCACCGAGACCTCGTCGCCGGACGAGAAGCGCCGCAACATTACGATCTTTGAGTGCGCCAAGCTCTTCAACGACAAGGGTCAGGTGCTAACGCCGCAAGAGTTCGAGCTCGGTGGGTCGCCTTGCAGCATGTCCCCGAGCCCAAGCAGCGACTACGGCTCGTTCGGCTCGCTCGGCCGCAAGTCAAAGAAGCTCCACAAGAAGTCGCTCAAGACCAAGCCGCTCACGACGTCGCAGATGCTGCGCGAGATGGCATGGGAGCAGCTCATGCTTGAGCTCATGACCGCACTCCTCCCGCGCATCGACGTTCTCTCGGAGCTCAACCGCAACCTCGTCGTGTCGCGGTCCCCCGGCAAGCCGGGTCACATGGACCTCGTCGCGTTTCAACAGCACCTCTCAGCGCGCCTCCTGCAGCTCCACACGGAAGAGACGGAGCTCCCTGCGCCATTTACGCCCGCGGTCAAGCTCGTTCAAATGTACATCAACTCGAGTCTCGTCCAGCACATCACGTACGAGTTCATGAAGATCAAGGACGCGCGGGCAATTGCCGCGCACACCGACATCCTGCTCGCGATCTACGACACAGTGCCGGGCCTGCGCTTCGACATCCTCAACGCGATCGAAGCCGTCGGCATCGAGCTCTACAACCTCCAAGCGACGTCGCCGCAGGGCCTCTCGATGGAGGGCGTCGTCAACCTCCTCGGCCACCTCGTCCGCTTCCAGCACGACCTCTCGGTGCAGAGCCAAGAGAACATGTTTGACGACATGGACGACGAGGGACCCGCCTCGAACGACGACGACATGGCGGTGTACGAGAGCGCGAAGCGGTCGCTCTCGATGTTTTGCCGGTCGTGGTCGCTCTCGACCGTCTCGACGAACGAGAAGTACCCTGGCGACTCGTCCTTCTCGGGCAGCGCCAACCTCGCGTCCAACTTGACGGTCAAGGCGCTCGTGTCGACCATGACAGCGCTCACCAAGGCGTCGCCGCACCAAGGCCTCGACTTTCTCCTGAGCTGCCTGCTTCGGCGGTGGCCTGCCCGGTGCACGTCGCGGCAGCTGCTCTTCCTCCGCCTTCTCGCGGTGCAGCTCGTGACGCTGGCGTCGGCCAACGTGTACTTGGAGCTCTTCCCCAAGGCGGTCTTTGATGCGTTCCACCGCATCCGCCTCTGCATTTTGTCGCCGCATGTGCTCGTCGCGCGCGAGGCCGGCGGTCTCTGCGACGACTTGCAGCTGCAGCACCTCTTCTTGCTGCGCGACAAGACCTTGCTCAACATGGTCTCGTCTGCGCTGCATGACAACGCCAAGCTCCACTGGAACAAACAAATCCAGTCCCTCTCGGACGATCGCTTTGACGCGATGCTTGACCTCGCGTGAGCCGTCCCGTACAGTAGAAACCCACAAAAACACGACTATTTATTCTTGGCAGCAGCACGCGCCGTCTTCTGCGACCCGTCCAATGCTGCGTCGTCGCACATTCGACGAGCGCTTCGCCGCGCCGTGCTGCTGCCAACAAGTGTCTCGATCCTCCTCTTCCTCCTCTCACCGTCACTCGTATCACTCACCTGTGTGTAGGTGAGCGCGCCCGTCCGAGTCCAGAGTAACACAATCAATAGAATCGGTGTCGTTCTCTGAAATGGTGCATCTGAGTTGAGGCGCAGAACAGATCTGGTGTCTTGCTCGTCTGGGTTGAACCCAGACGAGGAAAACCAGAACCGAGAAGATGACACTTTGAATCAGATGCCAAGTGGTTGCCAACGAACGCTTGCTTCCACGGACGCTAAGGCCATTATTGATCCTGCCCTTGGCGAAAGGGCTGACGTGAGAGCTCAGTTGCTGCTACTAGCCGCAGGCTGCACCGGTAGCACGCATTATGTACGGTCATTACACCGAGCGACGCAACCTTCCACATCCACAGTTGCCGCGCTACCTCGACGTCGGCGCTGGCTGACGTGGCATGGATCGTTCGGTCGAGGATTCTTGGTTCACCGCTACCGGTACCGTTCCAGCCGCTATGATCGAGTTAAAATGCGGGCTACCGTTTATCTGGCCGCAAGAAGACGGGCTCGGAAGCTGCACAATGCTTTCCGCTTCACGTGGCGCCTCGGTGCCATGGGCAGCATGGCTCCTCGCTGCAGCTAAACGCACGCTACTTTTAACCACGCCACGGCTCTCGATCGCGCCTCGCTGCAAAGGGCACGCAAGATTGCTTATACAGGAAGCATTGCATACCTGGTGCTTGATGTGCATGGCGTCGACGCCGAAATCGTTACCGTGGAGCCGACGCGTGGGGTCGCAAGTACGGTGCATTTAGCCATTTTGGTCGCGGCCACCCAGCGCTGTGATTGGTCATAATCCCGACGTCCACAAAGCCGACAATGGCCGACGACGCCCGAGCTCAGCGCCGCGCCCGCATCCTCGCGAGCCAAGAGAAGCGCCTCAAGTACGTGACAGGGCAGACGGGGTCGCTCGCGCCTGCCAAGGACCCAGCCCATGACACGCTCGATGAGATGGCGAAAGAGCTCGAGAACGAAGCGGCGGCGACCAAGGAGCTCGTGATGCCATCCGTGCGCGTGGACCCCGCCCAGCGCCGTCGCGACGCTGCGCTGCGCAAGGCCAAGCAGCAAGAAAAGGTCGCCGAGCGGCTCGGCAACGTTGAGAAGGAAAAGGAACCCGAGGCGCCAGCGACGCCAGCAACGACGACGCCAGCGACCACGGCTGTCCAGGCGCCGCCCGCGCCGCCGCGCTCCGCGGACACGGCCAAGTCCAACTACTCGCGCGACGTGACCATGTTCAAGATGGAGCAAACGGGCGCGCTTCTCGTGATTCTCATTGCGGCGATCGTCGTTGGGCTTACGCTGGACCTCGAAGGCCTGTCCGCGTCGGTGCTGTCCAACCCGCAATACGCCGCCGTCCAGGCGCTCCTCGCGCAGGGCATCCCCATCGAGTCCGTCAAGCAGCAACTCGAGCGCGACCAGGTACTTCATCCGGTGCACTTCTTGCTGGCATCGCTCATGTCCAAGGCCAGATGGACGCGACGATCCTCGATCACATCCAGGCGTCGCTCGCCCGTGGCGACAGCATTGCGCCAGCGTCGTCGAGCTGGTTCCTCCCGTCGTTCTCGCACCCGCCGCTCATGCTCTTTCCCGTCGCGATCCGCCTTCTCTTCTCGGTGCTCTTCAAGGTCGCCCGCAGCATCGTGGGTGTCCCCGTCACGGGCGACCACGAAGCCGACGACTCGGGCATGATCATGAAGATGGTGCTTGGGCAGGTGCCGATGCTCCGTGACATTCTTCGCATGGGCAAAAAGCTCTTTGACGACGTGTGCGTCCTCGTCGTGCTGGTGTGCGTCACGGCTGCGCTCCGCGTCGTCGTCCTCTCGGCCTAGCGACTAAGCTGCGTGTACTACGATCCCTGTTCTTCTTGCTACTTAGTTGGTCGCTCGTTCTAGTCGCTGGCAAACAAGAGACTCGGGTTGGCCTGCACGAGCATCTCCTTGATCGCGACGACGTCAAAGCTCTCGGACGCCAAGTTGGTTACAATGCGCTGGACGCTCCTACATCGTCGTACCAGATGCCGAGTCGATACCAGATCGCAGAAGGGCGTACGGCGTGAAGACCGGTTTGAGGTGGGCTTGGACTCTTCGGCCGTCGCGTCGCGGCTTGCCTTCCCAGCCGTTGTGGCCGCCGAGCGCGAGCCACTTGGGCGCTTCGAGCATCAATGGCTCGTACTTGCGCATGGTCGACGGGTCAACGAGGTTGGAAACAAACGCCGAGAGCGCTGCGAGGCTGTGGTCCGGCTACGGCATACCGTTAGTTAGTTAGTCGTCTCGTGTCGTCGATGGACTACTTGGAACCAAAAGACGAGGTTGGCCTCTTCCTTGAAGACGAGCATGTCCAAAAAATCCTTTCCGTACGCCATGTACTTGTAGTCGAAGCTCTCTTTCTGGAGGCTGCTGTGCTTTCCAAAGACCCAGTCGCGGCGCGCGTCCAGCAGGAAGAGGCCGGGCTCAAACACGTCCCGCGGAATCGACTGGTAGCTGCGCTCGAGGGCCGAGAGAGAGAAGAAGACCGTGCGCCGGAGACTTGGCGGGTGCGGCCACTTGATCGACGCTGGGCGCGATAGCGGGGCCGCGCTCGCCGCGACTGCGTGCGCCGCTTCTTCCGCGTCGAGCTCGCGCAGCTCTTGCGTGATGCGCTTGACGTCATCGGTGGCGCCACGCTTTGTGGCTTTTTGAAGCCGCTCCAGTCGACTCTCGCGCTGTAAAAGATGTTGGAGCTGGTACATCTAATATCCACCAGAATCCGTCGTCATGCCAAAGCGATGCGATGGCGTACGAGCTGCTCGGGCAGCAGATTCGGACGGTACGTGCGGCGGTCTTGAAGCGCTTCCCGGAGTTCGCTGGTTGACATGGCCCACGGAGTCGTCACGGGGCCATGGCCCGGCAGACGCAGAAAGATCGTGTCGCCGTTCCCAACGTCTACAAGAAAACAGCAGTATTGTCTTATGCCGTGTGGACTCGTGTCGTACAGTAAATGTCGAGGTGGGCGTCGTGACGCATGATGCGTCCCTGGAAACTGAAAATGTGCTCCGAGATCGGAACGCTAGCGAGTCGGTGCTTGGCGATGCGCCACTGCTCGACGAGGAAGGCCTGAAGCGTCTCGATGGTCGCTAGCTTGGAGACGCGCGTCGTAAACTTGTCCGTCTGTGGCTCTTGGCACGTGCTCACGTACACGATCATCTCTTGCACTTGGCGGGCGCCGACCTTGACCTGCTTGACCGGCATAAGGTCGGATATCGGGTATTTTAAGACTCCTAACGAAGCGTGAACTGCAATACGGTCCTATATTGGTTAGGACGTCCATACTAATTGAAACAAAAATTGTGAGCTCCCTCCCATGGTATCGCGCTCGACGTTGGATTCGACGTGGACAGATCAACGGCCAATCGACCTGGCGCTATGTGCAGTGGATCGACACCTCAACGGCAATACATACAATAGGATCTTATGGGCTTGTACATTATATCACGACCAATCAATCCAATCTAAGGGTGTACTCTGGAGGCATCAGTGATGGTCTTAGCTCTCTGCGGCAAAGTGAGGGCTGCTTTTGTACCGGTACCAGTTTTTGGCGCCACAATTTAGCGGATACAAAAACACTCGTCCAGGCCCCAGTGTGCTACGGTATAATCGCGGGTAGGGTTATCTTCCCGAGCACAGCGATGTGCGCTGGTTGACGGTACTTGTCGTCGCGCGCCGTGGATGACGGTAGCCATCATCATCTCTCCTTCCCCCGTGGTCCAAGCAGCGTTCCTCCTCGTACTGCACCGAATTTCTCCCCTGCGCATTGCCTCCGTTGGACGGCGCCCGGAACATCCACCATTGTGATAATGCCAGCTGTCCACGCTCATAGGTATGTCTGTCGGAGCACTAGAAACACCATGGACATCGTGCTGCGCGTTGTATGGCGCGCTTCGATGCTGTGAGATGGGTCGTTGCGACTTAAGTCGCGTGTGTTTAGTTGATGTGCCCCGGGGTACGACAGTGCACCTTCCCGAGATGGCGCGTTTGGTTATCTGCGGCATAGCGCAATCCGATCATGCCCACGGACGTCGAGCTCTTCCGCCCGGCGGCGACGATCGCCATGTACGCAGACGTGCGCCATGCGACGCTGCAGAACGGTCTCAAGGTCGAGTACGCGGTCCATGGCGCCGACGACGCGCCCGAGAAGGTCCTTCTCATCATGGGCCTCATGGCCGAGAAGGAAGCATGGCTGCCGGTGATCGCGACGCTCCTGGACCCGAGCTCGCCGTCGGCGCGCCGCTATCAGTGTGTGACGTTTGACAACCGCGGCGTTGGCGGCACGGACCACCCCGCGGGGCTGTACACTACGTCGATGCTCGCGACCGACGCGCTGCAGCTGCTCGACCACCTCGGATGGCGCCACGCCCACATCGTTGGCCTGAGGTATGCGCTTGATTCGGATTGCAGCGTATCACCAAGCATATTCGCGTAGCATGGGCGGCATGATCGCGCAGGAGCTCGCGTCGGCGGCGCCGGAGCGCGTCAAGTCGCTCGGGCTCGTTGTGACGTCGCCCGGCTTTATCCAAGGCGCGACGCCCCGCCCGATGCAACTCGGAGGCTACTGGGAGCTCGCGAAGAACCTCTTTTCGACGTCGCGCCACGAAATTGCGACCAAGATGATCCACGTGCTTTACACGGAGGAGTACCTCAGCCGCACCGACGAGGACGGCGTCGCGTTCGGCAATCACGTCTACAACTACCACTGGGAACGTCTCGCCCACAGCCGGGCGACGGTGAGAGGCATGTGCGGCCAGTACTCGGCGGTACTTCGCCACCACATGAGCGCCGCGCGCTTGCGAGCGATTGCGAAAGCCGGGTTTCCGATCTTGATCATTGGCGCGCGACGGGATCGACTCTTGCATCCGAACAACTCGGACATCCTCGCGGACCTCCTAAAGGGGGCGAAGACGCGCAAAATCATTTACGAAGATGCGGCGCATGGCGCCCACATTGAAAAGCGAGTGGAGGTCGCCATGGCCCTCAACGAGCACTTCCAGACGCGAAGCCAATTGTAGCAACGACATTTTAATCTCGAGCCATGTGTTGCCTTTCGAGGGTCCATATTAATGTTGTTGTACTATTAGTAGCCGGTGGGAGGTGTGTAGGGCCGTGCCCATGAAGGGGACGGGGTTCAGGATTCTGCAAAAGACTGAGCGAGCGCGAAGACCAAACGACAAGTGATCCAAGGGACAGAACGTCAAGGGTTAGACCTTGCACTATAGTGCAATCAACAACCGCGACGTGATCGGCATCGCACGCACAAAGAGAAGCGTTGGAGCTCACCCCCAAAGGCTCGTGCAACTTGTGCATTCGCTGACAAGGACGGCACTTGGGGTGAAACCTCTGACAATCGATGCGACCCGATCACCGACATCTTGTGCCGCTCCATTCGGGTGTCCTTAGCGCCACCACAACCAGCGATGACTCGTAGAAGCAATGCTTGGTGGTCTGCGCGCTGTGATCAGCTCTAGACGCATGTGGATTCATTGCAAATGAGGCTTATGCGACCTCCAAAAGTTGGTACGGCTTTAAATGTGGCTAAATATGGTTGTTTGTGGCAAGTGCCATTTATGATTGTTTGGCTTATAATTCATTCTATACACCTCAAACGCCGGCGCGGTATAGCCCGTTCAGCTCTAAACAGTGCCTTCTATTGCTGTGCCAAGCTGGAGCGACTTCATTTTAAATCGAGGTATGGTCGCCCGACCGACCCGGGGGCGATGTCAGGGCCAAAGATCGCTTGGGATTGGTCGAAAATAGATCAAATGCGCTAATCAAACGTGATCCACACTATTTTATGACGAGAAGATTGTTGAGCTTTGAGCTGGCGCCAGCTGCTGGCGCCGTGATCACGTTCCGACAGCAATCGGGTTCAAGCTGTGTAGTGTTTGGTGCTTTATATATTGTCATTTATGTCTACTACTACGGCGTACTCTAGCTACAGAAGACCCAACTCGTGGGCCTTGGCCAGCAACCCGCGCAGCAAGGTCTCTTCGTACTCGAGCGCCACGTCCCGATGCCCCGGAGGAACCGGTGCGAGGACCAAGTACGGCTCGAGAGCCATCGGCTGCCGTGTCTGGATCGCTGTGATGGCGCGAACGAGCGTATCGATCGCTACCACGCGCTCGTTTGGAGTCCAGAGCAATGGTGGCGCGTGCTGGAAGTTGCTGGTTTGAGGAAGGCGGTGGAGACACGGTGCTTGTTCAAGAATCACTTGTTGCATGATCGCCATCGGCGACTTGCTTTCGGTGCACTCTGCGTCGGTGTCGGTTTGGTCGGCGGCTGAATCAGCCACAATTTCTGGCACCGGTGCGATCGAGTTGCTTGGAATGCTGTCCGTGGTGTCGTCGAGGGTCGTCGTCGTCGGCGGCGGCGTGTTGGGTTCAGCTGCTTGTTGCAGGCGTGCAATAGCTGCGTTCTGCTCGTCAATGGTCCGTTGCGCCACTGCGAGCTTCGTCGTGAGCTCCTGGATTCGAGCCTCAGCCATCTCGAGTGGTGTTGCAGCCTCCGGGGCTGGCGTCGCTGAGCGCACTGGGGCTGGCGTGGTGGTGGCAGCTGCGGCTGCCTTCTTGCGGAGATCAACCGCAGGCTTGGTCGTTTTGGCTGCCGGCTTGGTCGTCTTGGCCGCCGGCTTGGTCGTCTTGGCTGCCGGCTTGGTCATGGAGCGAGCCACGGGTGTCTTCTTGGGCTGCGGCTTGGGGCTCGGCACAGGCTTGGCCGCCATGCGCGCTTCTTTCGCCTTGCGGCGCTGCTCGGTGGCGTAGAGAGCAGGGTATGTCTCGCGGAAGAGCTGTTCCTCGCGCGCGCGGCGCTTGGCCTCCTTGTCTTGGACGTGCTGGCTGTTGTAGAGCATGGTGTTTGCGATTATGACGCGCTGCAAGACGCCATTTCGCTCGCTGTAAAAGCGATATTGCAGGTTTTTCCCTTGTGAAGCGACAGGGTGTGCTAGCTTTTACTCGCAGCCTTTACAGGCGACGTTCAACATCGCTGGTACTCGCCGCCTCGGCATGTACGCTCGACTAAGTTCTGCAAGCAGCGTGCAAAGCCAGCCAACTCTATTTCCTTCAGGCAAACAAGTTGCATCCTCGCAATAGCCCGTGTGGCTTCCCGACCTAATGTGAAAAACGCTACTTCGACAATGGTTCATCCAATATCATCTTTTCTCGGCAAACGGTCCCCTGACGGTGGTGATGTTTCCCTCTTTATCGCTAGAAAAGTGCCATATCTTTTGGAATGTCCACTCCACTGCACACTGTTGCGGATGCGTTGTTTGATAAGTTGGGAAAATGTGCTCGGTCGCAACCTCGGATCGTCTTTACCAAGCTGTACATCATTCCAAGGCACAGCCAATGTACTTGGGGGTGTTGCGAGGTGGCTGCTTTGAGTCAAAGCATTGAAATACGCGGTAGACCATCGCTGGGGCGTCGAGTATGAAGGGAAAAGGGCGCTCATATGTCTTTTCTCAGCAATCGGGCCCCAGACTGTGGTGATGTTTTTCTCTCTATCGATGGAAGAGGGCTTGAGGGTTTGGAACACCCAATCCGCTGTACACTATTGTCGTTCGATGCGTTTGTAAAACGTTTTGCTCGCAACCTCGCCACCTTAGATCACCTTTGCCACCCCGTCCATCATGCCACTACCCAACGAGTGCTGCGGAGGCTTGGGGCACCCGTCAAGAAACTAGAGAGCACACATGGTTCGGGCAAGTTTGCGTTGTAGCTGCACGGTTGGTACAGCCTAGCCCGTTCTTATCCGAGGACACGAAGCGATGACAGAATCGACAACGCGGAGCAACCAAGATGTGTGCATTCGAGTCGAAACCTCCAGAAGGTCGAGCTCTTCTCGACAAACCACTGCAATAATAAACAACGGCGTGAGCTAAACCTCTCTGTCTCGGCATGCACTCGGTCCTTTGGATCCCACATAGAACAAACACGTGCTGGGCTGCCACGTCATGGTTGTATCCAACTGTGCAGTGTACGTCGGTGGTACACATGCTACTCGACACAGTGGAGCTGCGCTGGTTTAATCTGCGCGTGCTGCACTGCACTGCTACGGAGCGGGTGGTATCGTTGGCGCCGATCCGGTAGGTCCAGCGCGGGAAACTTGGGACCGAGATGCTCGAAATAGTGTATGGTTCTCCCTTTCCAGCCAGATGGTTTTGGAACAAGCCGCAAGATCCGATGCGAGTGCAAGCTGCGGTGGCGCTGCTGGCAGGCGCTGCGGCCGCGTGTCCGTACGCAGCTCTGCTGCCGCCCGACGTCTCCAGCGTCGTCGTCGCGTGCCCGGCCAATGCTACGCTGTGCACAGTGGATCGCGCCTGCGGGGCCATAGCACCGTGCAGCCCGCTGCCAGGCGTCTTGGATCTTCGCTGCAGTGGCAGCCCAGCCTTGGGCGATCTGTCTGCCACCAACGTCAGCGATCTCTCGGTCATGTGCACGAAGCTCAACCTAGAGGCCCTCGTGCTGCCGGCGCTCGCCTCCTTGTACGCGATGCCTTGACGCTTCGGACGCATCATGCAGCAATCTCTTGGCGTAGCACTGTCCAGAACTGCAGCATCGAACGCATGCCCTCTGCGCTACAATGGCCACCTTCTCTCTTGACCATGTATGTAACCACCGTCAGAGGCCAATGACAACACGAGCGCCAATGGTTGTAGGGACCTTGCCAACACCTCGTTGCAGTCCGTTCCAGCCGGCTTGCCGCACCGTCTACGCGATCTGTGCGCTACATCTTCGGTGCAACTCCCTCTAACCTCACATGGCTAGGCGACTGGATGACAACGACTTGTCTCGCAGCACAGCAAGCTTGGATTCGCTTCCGACGTCGCTGCGGCGCCTGTAGGTTCTTCCCTAGATCTCGAAGCGGGGCCATATGATCGCATGGCAGGTCGCTGCAGGCATGCCACTTGCGCGAGCTTCGCAACCTCGACTGGCGCCACCTCCAATTCCTGTACGTAGACAGCCTTGTCATCATTCTGCGTCTCATGACACCGTGCAGGCACCTCGGGCACAACCCGCAGCTACGCACCCTCGCCAACGTCAGCCTCCACGCGTCGCACCTTGTCGCCTTGTATGATGATAGCCGATGGGCCGGTATTCTGCGTACTGACCGCCCGCGCTAGCTCGTGCGACGGCTGCAACCTCTCGTCTGTCATGCTTGACGCTTCCTCGTACCAAGCGCTCAACGCACTCTCGCCGTCCACCGACGCCAAAGGCTTTGCCGTTGACAACAGCACGGCGATTGAGGCGAGCGTCGCCGAGTGCGACCGCCACCACGCAGCGCGCAAGCCGCTGTGGGCAGCGCACGGCCACAAGTTCTTCGTGTGCGTCCTTCCCCGTACGTCCTCTGCTTCGTTGCGCTTTGACTCATAATAAGTGTGTGGACCAGAGATCGACGTGCAGTACACCAACCGTACGGCTCTCTCGCGCATGCTGCCATGTCTCTCATCGCCCTGTAGTCTGGTCGACGATCGGTGTCGCCGTCACAAGCTCGGCGTTTCTGGCCCTCGTCGTCGTCGGCGGCTGCCTCTTGCGCCGCGACCGAAGAGCACGGCAGGCCAAGCAGCTCGAAGTCCTCAACGACCTCACGCTCGCAGACTTGGCGATGGTGCAGCTCGACGAGACAGCGTTATTGCTCGAGGCGCGCGTCGCCGGACGCGTGTGGCGGGGTCGCTACAAGGGCAGCGTCGTCGCCATCAAGAAGCTGCATGTGCCAACGCCCGCCGAGACGCAGCGCTTCGTCCACGCGATCCACGTCTTGACCACGTACAGGCTCGTTCCAACGACGTGTGTAAGCGTATATGGTAGACTGGACGGCCCGTCGATCGTGCCGTTTCTTGGCGCCGCGTGGACAAGCCCGACCGACCTCAAGTGCGTGCTCGAGTTCATGCCTCATGGCGATCTGCGCAGCTACCTCGCGACAACGCCCGAGGCAGCCGTGCCGTGGAGCCGCAAGGCGCAGTTCCTACGAGACATTTTGAACGGGCTCGTCTACCTCCACGACGCCGTCCCGATGCTCCACGGCTGCCTCGATGCGCGCCACGTCTTACTCGACGCCGACTGCCGCGCGTATCTCTACGGCATGACGGCCACCGCGCTCGGGACTGACAGCAGTGCTGCGAACCGATGGGTGGCGCCCGAGGTGCGTCATGGCGAACCACTCTCAACCGCCGCCGACATCTATGCGCTGGGTATGAATCCTCGTTCTCTTTACAATCGGCTTTTCTCAAAAGAAGAGTGGGGGTAGGGCTCCTGGTGGCCGAGCTCAGCACACACACCGTGCCCGTGCAGCAGATTGAAGGAAACGAGAACGGTGAAGACGGCAGCAGCGAGCTTCCCGTGTTTGCGTCGTCGTGTCCGGCGTGGGTCAGGGACTTGGCTCTCTCGTGCTTGGCGACAGACCCGGTGCACCGCCCGACAGCGCTGGACCTTGTCTCGACGCTGCAGAGCCAACTGAGCGACTGCGCGATGTAGCTCTTTTTGATATTTTGATAGTTTGATACTTTGATATTGACGCGAACCCTCGAACCCTCGTTGTTGCGAGGGTGTACAACATTGTCTGCTACCCGATGAACATGCTAGGAAACAAGAGGCAGGATGGTTCTTCCAAGTCCATAGATCTCTATTATTATCTCCTACTGATGGCTTTGGCAAAAAACGTCTTACACGTACTGCTCAATGCCCTGGAAGTACGACGGCCGCTTGACCCACGAGCGCTTCACGACCTCCTCGTCCGTCGCGAGGCGGAGCGACCCGTCGACGTCGCGCATGTAGAGCGGCGCGCGCTTGGTCGAGATGTCCTTGATGGCAATCTTGAACTTGCCCGTCGGGTTGAGCGCCTTGGCGAAGCTCGGGAGGAGCGTCACCTTGTTCTTCTCGGCGCCGGCCTGGAGGCGCTTGGCCTCGGCCACCGTGAGCTGGTCCGAGAGGTTGCGCTTGCCGTACTGGCGGTGGAGCGGCGGAAGCTCGTCGTGCTCGTCGCTGAGGAAGATGAAGTCGGGTTCGCGGATCTTGTCTTCCTTGTTGTACTCCTCCCACTCTTCGTTGGTCATAAAGTCGGCCTCGGTCATGTCCTCGTCGTTCATGTCCTTGGCATCGTTGTTGCTGCTCGTCTCGAGCGCAAGCTCCTCGATGCTCTTGGAGCGGCCGTGGACCTTGGCCTTCAAGCCGCCCTTGGCCGGCGCCGCGACCTCCTCCTTGGCCTTGGCCTCCTTGAGCGAAAAGACCTGTTCGCGGAGCGCCTCAATCGAGAGGCCGCGCTCGAGGCCCTGGAAGACAATCGTCGCTTCAATGCGCTCGACCGAGACGCGGTTGTCCGTCGAGAGCTTCTTGATCGAGTTGGCGATCGGGTCCGCCATGTAGAGGTCGTAGATGCGCTTGTTGTCGCGCTCGCTGAGGCCGACGCCGCCAGGGTTGAGGTCCACGAAGAACTCGTCGGCCGGGTCGACCTCGGCGACCAGCTCGTCGCCTTCGTCGAGCTCAAAGCCCTCGTCCTCTTCGATCTGGTCGGCGAGCTTGAGGAAGCGCGACGTGTTGGAGGGCACGCTGTCGTTGCCTTCGGACGAGAAGAAGCGGGCGGCGGCCACAGGGCGGAGCGCGGCCGGGCGACGGGCCACCGCGCGGACGACCGCAAGACGAGCGACGGCGCCGAGCATGACAATTGCAGGATTGGCGAACGACTGGTTGAGCTCCAGATCGCACTTGATCGGATCCTCGCATTTATCCGGATATCACGTGACTAAGTGCGAATAGCGCTTCGCGCCAGATCGCTTCAGGAGAGGGCAGATCGCCTAGTACGAGGATGCTCGTCAACGGGTGTTGGCGACGGAGGTGTAGAGAGATCCTTGCTCTACGCACGTAGTAGGGTGATCATGGATTTTCATTGAAAAGAGGGGCCCACCGAGGCGCATGCAGGCTCTTAAATCGGTGGTCGAGAAAAGGCGCGAGCGTCTGTGCGTAGGTAAGCTGTGATGATGTGAAATTGCTTGCAGAGCAAGCGCTGTTCCATGCTATCGGAGCAGAGACTGGATGATGACGGCGGAAGGGGAGAGTGATCCGAGGTATGACGTGGCGCGCCGACATTCGAGTAGAAAGTGCAATGTGGTCCAAACATGATCGACCACTTCAGTCTGTGGGTATGTGGCATTGGGTCTGGACGAGGTAATAAAGACGTCACTGCTTATGATGACGGGTCCCAAGGTCCTGGGACCGACACAGTGTGATCCTGTGTGGAAGATCGACGATGTGGTCCTGGCCATGGACTCGCTGTTTTTCGGCGTGTCTCGATCATCTCGTCTCGGCAACGATACGCAAGGAAATGCACTGCTGTAGCACTTGAGAGCAAACCATCCGTCGCCGTCATCTCAAGCCCGGCATGGAATAAGGGCAGGCACCACGCGTGTGCGCTGTTACTACTCGAGCTGGCTACCCGACGTAGCGATAGGATTGTTCGCCTTGGACATCAACTTGGAGGCTTTGACGTCGCGGTACAGGCGAACAGACTCGGCAAGAGCTTCGAGGTCGCGCTTGCGCACGAGCGATATGTGAGCATTCTTCAACGCCTCACGTCCTTCTCGGGCGCTGCGATGGACTTGTCACGGTGGAGACCGCAAGCATCTCCATGTCCTCAGCCGGGTCGAGCTGCGTCGAGCTGAGCACCGAGACGAGTCAGCGCGTCGAGAGCGCTTGCATAATTGGTATGGGGCACGGAGTGCAACTTGAAAAGTGGGCGGCAACCAACCTCTCACAATACATACCTTTAGAACATGATTATTGAATATAGAATAAATATTAAAAGCCTGACTGGTAGTCTTAATTTTTGTTTGATAATGAATACAATTAGGGCAGTGTAAACCTCTATCAATGAATCTCATGTGATCCAGCAGCCGCTCAGATCTACCACACGTCGCGCTTGGACTTGCAGTCCTCGGTCGCAACTGACCCATTGCTTACATACACTGGGAGTATCCCATGTCCTTCATGGGGATGACAAGCTTTGCGGACCATGACGCGCATGCGACGAGGAAATGCTGCGTAGACAATGAGAGCCTGGCGAAAGACCAGTACGCAGTCAGGATCAACCTCGTACAGATGCCTCTATGAAGGTCACATACTTCAGCTACGAGCAGGTATCAACAGCAAAGGCCCTTGTAGGCACCGGCAGCTGAGCCCATTCGCACCGCGCGTATGGTCCGGATACTAACTTCAACTCCCAAGGGTATCCGGAGGCTACGGGATTGCTCTTTGTGCGATGGCCAAGCCAGTACGAGAGGCCGCGTGCGTCGTTGCGTTCAACCACCTCGACCAAGTGCTCTTTGTGAAGCGGCCCAAGACGGCGAAAGCATGGGCCAACATGATGGTCTTCCCAGGCGGCAAGGTACTGCCAACCTCACGGTACCAGCCACTCCATCGACCGCCTTAGGTCGACGCGTCCGACACGGTGCCGACGCCGGTGTCGGCCTACGCCCACATTCCACCACGGTTCGCTCGCATTTTTACATGCTGCACATATTGACGGAGCTATGACCAGATTCTTTCACTCGGCGGTGCGCGAGCTCTTTGAAGAGGTCGATCTCTCGCTCACGTCGCCACGTTTGAGCCGCCACGTCGACCAAATGACCCGCCGCCAGTGGCGCCACGATATTGTCGACAAGAAGGCAACCTTTGATCAGCTGCTGGCGGCCACCAAGGCGTCGCCCACGTACGATGCACTCCTGCCGTACAAGCAGCTTATAACGCCCGTGACGTCGCCGCATCGCTTCAACACGTGGTTCTTCCTCGCCCAAGTTGGCGCCGCCGACGTTGCCGAGGTGCGTCGATCGCTTTGCATCATGTATTTTGCTGCATACCATCGACGTAGGCGGAGATTCTGCCCTTGGGCACGGAGCTGGACGAGCTCTTGTGGCTCACGCCCGACGACGCGTGGTCGGGGTACCTGGACGGCGACTTCAACTTCGCAACGCCGCAGCTCTATCTGCTGCACGACCTCCGGCGCTTTGGAAGCGTCTCGGCGCTCATGGAGCACACGAAGCGAACGGCACATCAGCCGTCCGAGCCGCTCTTGGCCCAGCGTCTGCCCATCGAGGTACACAAGTTGTCGTCTGTTGGCCTGTAGACTGCAGAAATCTTCATCACGTCATGGGACTAGGACGATGGCGTCATTACGTCCGTCTTCAACGGCGACCCGCTGCACACCGAGTGCACCGACCCAAACGGCCCGCTGCATCGCGTGGTTCTGCACCCCGACCGGTCGCAAACGCTCGTGTCGCTGCTTCCGGATGAGAGAGCATAGGTGTGCGTTCATGGTCAATAATGTCCATGGACAGTTGAAGCATAGTATCCATAAACGGTTGGTGTACGATCCAAGGAGATCTCCTATGGATGGACGTTTCAACGCGCAAGTCGGTGGTTTGGACTTGGTTTCCGCGTCTCTTTGGAGCACATTTTGGGGTGCGTGAGGACCCAGAAAACGCGTCAATTTCGCCCACCACGTGCGATCCTTCATGACAGCGCCAGAGGCCACGGTGCGCTCCCAGAGCCTTGCGATATGCGCTCCTCAGTAGAGGAAGTAGGACCAACTCTTTGAGGCTGCCCGGTTTGGCAACGTAGACCAAGTGCGGATGCTCGCGCGTGACCGTCAATTCCGCATCATGGTAAACTGCACGGACGAGGTAGCAGTCGCTCGTATACGTGTTGCTTCCGCAGCGCAAGGTTGTTTTGTTTGTAGAAAGGCAGGAACGCCTTCATGCTCGCGTCCATGCTGGGACAGCATGACGTGGTCGCATTCTTCCTCGACTGGCTCGTTATCGGAAACGGCACGTACAATATGAACCTCGCCGACAACGTGCGCTGCATGAAGATGTCAAGGCAAAGACCCTTTCGACGCTGCGCACGTAGGAGGGCAAAACTGCGCTGATGCTGGCGTTGGCCCATGGACACGCCGGTATTGCCACTCTTCTTCTTGGAAGAGGAGCAGAGCACAGTCGCATCGATAAGGTACATACGTCGCACGACAGCGTAGGCGTTGAAAGAGATTTTCTTGTAGAGTGGCCAGACGGCGTTGATGCTTGCCTCGTTCATCGGATGCACCGACGTGGTTTACACACTTCTCGCGCAGTTAGCAAATGCAAATCTTATTGATAGCGTACGCATGCCACTCTGTCTTGATTAAAAAGGGCGCCTCTGTAGGAGGGCAAGACAGCGCTGACGTTGGCGTCCGTCAATGGCCATGACCGCGTGGTCAAACTCCTGCTTGACGCCAACGCGTCCATGCATGCAATCGACAACGTAATCAATCGCGTTGAGATGCTATTGCCGAGGGTACGAGTCGTTCTGTAGGAAGAACGAACGGCGTTGATGTTGGCGTCGATCCATGGCTGCGACGCTGTTGTCAGACATCTATTGCACGCCGGCGCTGCCGTCAACTTTACGAACCCGGTTCCATGTCGGAGAAGGCAGCGCTGCTTGCTCAGTCGCTCGTAGGACGACCAAACTGCGCTCCACATGGCCGCTTTGCATGGCCACGAAACGGTGGTGCGGCGTCTTCTCAACGTGGACGCAAAACCCAACATTCTCGATTGCGTACAGAATCGCTCTCAGTGTTGAGGAGATTGAAACTCATTTTTCTAGAACGGCAGAACACCACTTATGATGGCGGCCATGCACGGCCACGAGATTGCGGTCAAATGGCTTCTCGATGCCGATGCGCAAGTGAACCGAAGCGACAGAGTACGACCCCTCAGTTTGTCATTCCCGTTAGAGCGCTATTGTTGTAGACCGACACGACAGCGCTGATGCTAGCCAGCGCCAACGGTCACGATCGCGTCGTTCAACGCTTGCTTGCCGCCGGCGCCAACGTTGATCTCTGCGACAGCGTACGCAGCAAAAGCTCATGTAGATCGTAACATCGTCGGGCGCCTTGCTGTAGAATGGCTACACCGCACTGTTCCTCGCATCTCGTCAAGGACACAGTCCCATCGTGCAGCGACTCCGGAACGCGGGAGCTGTCTTGAGCCTTAACCCAATGACACCCGAGGTGCCTGTTTGAAACACAGCCGTCAAGTGACATCACCTCCTATTAACAATACAATTGTCATGTCACGTTCGATCGATGTTGGTGCCAACAGACACGAAAACCAACGAGGTGGGCTCGTTCCAGTGTCGTATTTCCCAATTGATTTTTTGCAGGAGCGTCATCTGCACAAGCTACTTCACCGTAGACGGGTCGAGAGCTGCGCTGGTTTTTCCCGCCGTCACCGCGAAGGAAGAGCCTGCGGCCGTAGAGCTCCAAGCTCGCTTCACATTCTTCATCGCATCTGAGTACCGGAAAGACTCTTTTTCCGTGGTCGTAGCATGAGTGAATGCGACTGCGAACGCATTCGTAGCACGCACGACAGTCAAGAGGTGCCCAAGAAGAGAAAGATTCTGCGCGCCAAGACGAGACGGTAATCCAACGGACGATTCCAATCCCAGCAAACTGTCGCGGCGACAGCGTACATATGGTCATCATATACATGAACAGATCAGTGCATGCGCTCTCTATCAACGACTGTCTGTGTTTTCGTATGGTAGATCGCAGGGTCCGCTTGGCGCCAAGGCATCTAAATGTCTTGGCACGATATACTGCCACGTATATATAGACCTCACAAAGAGTACGTGAAGTGCATATGATAAGAATTACAATTTCACAAGCAATGAGAAGTCGCAAATTTAGGAATGACAACACACAACACACCAATCGCATCGCAGGGTAGTCCTATCATCGACATGTCGCTTCTACCTTTATTATTTATGGCAGTTTTGCTGTTTCAGGTTCAACCGCTTTTAAAAGTGGCCAGTGTGAGCCGCTGTGCACCTTTGGTTTGGCGCTCACTTCCGCTCCTTGACCCGCCGAGAGCTGACTTGTGCATCAGTCTTCCCATGGCGGCGCCTGCGACTACGGTTAGCTACAATATCGCTATAGCGGGACGAGCTCAGTGGCGAGCTTTGTAGTACCCGCTCATCATGGCAGCCCGGGATGGCAACCTTGCCGAAGTCCGTCGACTCTTGGGTACCAATTGCGACCTTAACGTCAAGAACAAGGTTTGCAGCGGATATATCAGGATTGCTTCACGAATCGATGTGTAGGAGGGCAAGACGGCGCTGATGCTGGCGGCCGCCAACGGTCGCGCCCAAGTGGTGGTCGAGCTACTTCAACGCTCGGCCGACATGAGTTGCATCGACATTGTCGGCTTGACCACCATGTATATTTCGTAAACAGCAAACACACTGTGTAGGAAGGAAGGACGGCATTGATGCTGGCCTCGGCCAACGGACACGTCCACGTGGTCCAACACCTTGAATCCAACTCGGGCCCTCTTGGCCTCATGGACAATGTAAGGTGCTTTGCTGCATCGGATGCTCTGCTGACAATTAGATTGTAGAAAGGGCAAACAGCGTTGATGCTGGCGTCTGTGAATGGACACGTGGACGTGGTGCAACGCCTTCTTGACCGCTCGGCGGACCCTAACCTCATTGATCTGGTTCGTGCATTGCAATGACCATGGTGTTGACAGTCCACCTTTCTGTAGAACGGCAACACGGCATTGATGCTGGCGATAACAAGCGGCCAATTCTACGTGTTTAGTCGTCTTTACAATCGCTCGAACCCTGATATCTTGAATCGGGTACACTCATAGTGATGTGCGTCTCGCTCACTTGAATCATGACGGTAGGATGGTCAGACGACGCTAATGATGGCGCTAACATGTGGACACTCCAACCTGTCGTTGCAACTTCTTGAAAGATGCAAGCTGGACGTTGTCGATCGAGTCGGCTGCGCCGCAATGGCGTCGATTTTTCTGACAAGAATCGTCTGTGTAGGATGGCAAGACGGCGTTGATGATAGCGTCCGCTAAAGGCTACGAAAATGTGGTCCAACGACTCGTTGACCGCTCTGCTACGCTCGACCTTGTTGATCCCGTACATGACACTGCAAATCGTGCTGCGCTTATGCTAATCTTGTAGGAGGGGAAATCAGCGTTGATCCTGGCGATTCAAAACGGGCACGACGCGGTGGCTCGAATTTTGCTTACCCGACGAGCCAACATCAATCTCACCGACGAAGTATGTTGTGTCGTGCTATCGCTTTGCTTGACATGGCTTTTTCGCAGGACGGCAAGACGGCGATGATGAAGGCGTCGATGGCCGGGGACACGAACATGGTGGCATCCATCCTCAAATTCGACCAGAGTGTGGACGTCAGACTCAAGGACAAGGCATGCCGTATGACGAGGCAGCCTTACTCAAGCACGCGTGATTTTAGGACGGGAAGACAGCGCTGATGTTCGCAGCTGGAAATGGCCATGACGCGATCGTCCAACACCTACTACGCGCACTTGCCGACATGAACGCGACCGACAACGTAGGCTGTCGCACATCGCAGCTGGGATATCACTATCCTCTTTTTAGAACTACTCGACAGCGTTGATGATGGCGTCTGCGCGTGGCCAAAATGCCATCGTGAAGCGTCTGCTGATCGCCCACGCCGATGCCGACATCACTGAAAAGGTTCAATGCTCGTGTTGACAGTATTGAACAGTCCGTTGTGCTGCGTAGGATGGCAAGACCGCGCTGCTCATGGCATCTACAAACGGGCATGAAATTGCCGTCAAGTTGCTCATCAATGCCCACGCAGACGTGAATCTCAGCGATCTCGTATTCCTCTTTCTTTTCGTGTGTGGGATGACTCTAGTCAATGCACTCTGTAGCACGGCAAGACGCCGTTGATGATGGCGGCCATGCACGGCCACGAGATTGCGGTCAAATGGCTCCTCAACGCACGTGCCGATGTGGACGTCAGCGACAGAGTACGAACCCTCTGTTAGCCATTCCTTTCGAGCGATACTTTTGTAGAACGACACGACAGCGCTGATGCTCGCCAGCGCCAGCGGTCACGATCGCGTCGTTCAACGCTTGCTTGCCGCCGGCGCCAACGTTCATCTCTGTGACAGCGTACGCAGCATATCTCTAGTACAATTGAATCGTACTATCGTCGGACGCCTGACTGTAGAATGGCCACACCGCACTGCTTCTTGCGTCGCGCCAAGAACACAGTGCCATTGTGCAGCGCCTTCAGAACGCGGGAGCCGCCATGGACCCTGACCCTACGGCAACGACCGACACGAAACCCGCGGTAAATTGGCCGAACGCCATCATGAACTATGACAAACAACAACTTGTCTTCTAGCGTGGTCCTCCGTCGGACGACACCGCTGCCATGCGAAGTGCAAGTGCGAACGATGTTTGCGCCGACAGACACGAAACCAACGAGGCAAGTACAAATCCACATTTCCGAATTGACAATGGACGTTGTGCAGGAGCGTCCATCGGTACACAGCCGCTGGGCCATCGGCGTGTCGAGAGCTGCGCTGGTTTTTCCCGCCACCGCGAAGGAAGAGCCTGCGATCGAAGAGCTCCAAGCTCGCTTCACATTGTGCACCACATCCGAGTAAGTCTCTTCTTTCGTGGTAGTAGCAGCATTGAATGCGGCTGTGATCGCACTCGTAGCACGCACGACAGTCAAGAGGTGCCCAAGAAGAGAAAGGTTCTCCGCGCCAAGACGGGACGGTAATCCAACGGACGATTTAAATCCCAGCAAACTGTCGCGGCGACAGCGCACATATGGCCATTGTATACATGAACGAATCAATGCATGCGCTTTCTTTCAACGATTGTTTGTGCTTTTGTATGGTAGATCACAAGGTCCGCCTGGTGCCAAGACGTCGACTCTAGATCTCTTGGAACGACATACTGCCACGTATATAATAGACCTTACAAAGAGTAGGTGGAGTGCATATGATAAGAATTACAAAATTTTCAAAAGCAATGCAAAGTCGCAAATTTAGGAATGACAAAACACAGGACACGAATCGCATCACAGGGGTCGTATTCTCGACATGTTGCTTGTACCTTTATCATTTATGGCAGTTTTGCCGTTTCAAGCTCAACCGCTTTTAAAAGTGGAGGGTGAAGAGCTGCTCCCTTGGTTTGGCGCTCACTTTCGCTCCTTGACCTGCCGAGAGCTGACTTGTGCATCGGTCTTCCCATGGCGGCGCCTGCGACTACGGTTGTCTAAGAAATCGCTACAACGGGACGAGCTCAGTGGCAACCTTTGTAGTATCCGCTCATCGAGGCCGCCCGGGATGGCAACCTTGCCGAAGTCCGTCGACTCTTGGGCATCAATTGTAATCTCAACGTCAAGAACGAGGTTGCTTGTAGCAGACGTATTGTGCAAGCTTATCAACCTCTTTGGGTAGGAGGGAAGGACCGCACTCATGCTGGCCTCGGCCAACGGACATTTATACGTCGTTCAAAGCCTTGACGCCTACTCGGGCACTCTAGACCTCGTCGACAATGTATGGCGTTCTGTTGCATCGGATGATCTGCTGACAATCAGATTGTAGAATGGGCAGACAGCATTGATGCTGGCGTCTGTGAATGGACACGTGACCGTGGTGCAACGCCTGCTCCAGCGGTCGGCGAACCCAGACCTCACTGATCTGGTTCGTATATTTCAATGACCAAGTGGAGAATATTAGCCTTTCTTTCTGTAGAGCGGCAGCACGGCATTGATGCTGGCGATAACAAACGGCCAAGCGAGCGTGATTCAAAGTCTCATCAACCGGTCGATCCCTGATGTCCTCTATCCAGTACAATACCCTCTTCAGTGATGTATTACTAGTACATGTCTTGCTTACCTGCTTCGTGATGGTAGGATGGCAAGACGGTGCTCATGATGGCGATATCATGTGGACTCGTCGATGTGGCCGCCCAACTTTTGCAAAAATCGCGCAATGTGAACGCAGTCGACCGAGTGCGCTGCGCCGAAAGAGTCGACGGCGTGTTGACAAGAATGACGTGTGTAGGATGGCAAGACAGCGTTGATGATTGCGTCCGCCAAAGGCTACGAAAAAGTGGTGCAGCATTTTATGAACCGATCGAATCGCGACCTTGACCCTGCCGCGCTCGACCTCGTCGATCCCGTACATGACACTGCACTGCGTGAAAGCTAATTTTTGTGTAGGACGGCAACACAGCGTTGATCCTGGCCATTCAAAACGGGCACGACGCGGTGGCTCAGTATTTGATTGCCCAAGGAGCCAACATCAATCTCACGGATAAAGTACGTCCAATGTCTCATAGTGTTACGCTGCCTAACGTCTCTACTTGGTAGGACGACAAGACGGCGTTGATGAAGGCGTCGATGGCCGGAGACACGGGTATGGTGACATCCATCCTCAAATTCGACAAAAGTGTGGACGTCCGGCTTGGAGACAAGGCAACTCGTATGACGAGGCTGCCATACTCAAGCACACGTGATTTTAGGACGGGAAGACAGCGCTGATGTTCGCAGCTGGAAATGGCCATGACGCGATCGTCCAACACCTGCTGCGCTCACTTGCAGACGTGGATGCGACCGACAACGTAGCTCGAATGCAGTGTTGGCGTTGTATACACAGCATTTTGTAGGACTACGTGACAGCGCTGATGATGGCGTCTGCCTGTGGCCAAAACGCAGTAGTCAAGCGTCTACTGGTTGCCCAAGCGGCCTTGAACGCCACCGATACGGTTCAATGCTCGCATCGACAGAATCGTTCACTGAGTTGATTTGCGTACAGTGCGGGCCAATATGATAGGTTCAGCCGTCTTTTTGTGACAGCCGTTACAGTTTTTCACCAACAAGTGTGAAAAGGGTGGCAATCGAAAGCTCTTGCCACAAGCGATCGATTGCCACCGGAATTGGTGAAAAATGTTGGAAATTGGCGGAGGAATCGCTACTAATGGGTTTTGGACCCTGACAAGAAAGATAGGTTCAAGGTCAACCTGCCGTCATTTGACGATTTCTACTGACGACCGAAGGCGCGAGGTAGGCTGAAATTGATCATTAGTGCGTGTACGACATATAACCTGCGTGTTAGGGTGGCAATGGGCCGAGGAAAGGCTTTAACCTCGTACGAACAGGGGCAAATTGCTGCTTTTGCCTCCCAGGGCTTCAGCCAACGCCGTATCGCGCAGGAGATTGGCCGAGCGCAAAACGCAGTCTGCCACTACCTCAAGGACCCCGAAAATTACGGCAAGCGCTATAAGAAGGGCCGTCCGTGCATTCTAAAGCCACGAGAT
>NW_012156464.1:24943-56580 GCF_000151545.1 Saprolegnia parasitica CBS 223.65 | reverse complement strand
ACTTGAGCTCCGCAAAACTCGTCGACAAGCTCAACCTACCAGTATCCCGGCGTACGGTGTCACGGATCCTTACATCCTCTGGCATTTTCAAGTACGTCAAGATGAACAAGGCGCCTCGTTTGAAGCAGCGGCACAAGGATGCCCGGGTCGCTTGGGGCGAAAAATATGCCAATACTACTGATGATGTCTGGGCCCGTACCTTCTTCTCCGACGAGAAGAAGTGGAACTTGGATGGCCCGGATGGACTCAAGTGCTATTGGAACTGCCTCAGGAACGATCCGAAGGTCGCGTTCAGTCGCCAGAACGGCGGTGGCTCGGTGATGGTCTGGGGCGCCTTTTTTGCCAACGGCAAGACGGAGATCGCGTTCCTGGACGGCAACCAATGCGCCGAAGACTACGTCCAGACGTTGAAGAAATACCTTTTGCCCGTCATGCGTCGCAAATTCCGACGTCGCGGCATCTTCCAGCAAGATAACGCCAGCATCCACACGGCCAGGGTGACGAAGAGCTTCTTTCAGGAGTCGAATTTGACCGTCATGGATTGGCCTGCGCTCTCTCCCGACCTCAACCCGATTGAGAATGTGTGGGGGCTCCTTGCGCAACGCGTCTACGGCTTCGGCAAGCAGTACGACACTGTTGACGACCTTAAGACCGCCATTCTGGCCGCGTGGGAAGGACTCGACCCTGTCTACCTCTCGAACCTTGTCGCCGGCATGACGAAGCGTTGCCTTGATGTCTACAGGTCCAAAGGAGAGCCTATTGGCAAGTAAACGCTCAAATAAAGCTTCGATTTGCATCGTATTCACCATATTTCGGACTTGAACCTATCTTTCTTGCCAGGGTCCAAAACCCATTAGTAGCGATTCCTCCGCCAATTTCCAACATTTTTCACCAATTCCGGTGGCAATCGATCGCTTGTGGCAAGAGCTTTCGATTGCCACCCTTTTCACACTTGTTGGTGAAATACTGTAACGGCTGTCACAAAAAGACGGCTGAACCTATCATATTGGCCCGCACTGTAGGATGGCAAGACCGCGCTGCTCCTGGCATCTACAAATGGGCACGAGATTGCCGTCAAGTTGCTCATCAATGCCCAGGCAGACGTGAATCTCAGCGATCTCGTGATGCTTTTGTGTCTGCAATGGCACAGTTCACATGTAAGCGCCTACTGTAGAACGGCAAGACGCCGTTGATGATGGCGGCCATGCACGGGCACGAAATTGCCGTCAAGTGGCTCCTCGATGCCGATACAAAAGTGAACCGCACCGACAGAGTATGCAACCTCGTCCACTCATATTGCATTGTTTTACATTTCAAGCTCTGTTAGAGCGACACGACGGCGCTGATGCTGGCCAGCGCCAACGGTCACGATCGCGTCGTTCAACGCTTGCTCGCCGCCGGCGCCTACGTCCATCTCTGCGACAACGTACAACTCGTCGGCGTATCGAATCACATTTGACACATTGCTGTAGAATGGCGACACCGCACTCTTTCTAGCGTCTCGTCAAGGACACAGTGCGATTGCGCAGCGACTTCAGAACGCTGGGGCCCAGATGAGCCCGACCCCCGCCGAGGTAGCAGCCGCCGCCACGCCGCCAGAGGTGAATGGAGAGTATCCAAGCGCCAAGAGGCATTCGAGACATATGTTTAGCATGGCCCTCTGTTGGACGACGCGTGGGCCTCGTCGAGTACGCTTGACTCTCCCGCGGGCCTCGTCGAATACGACCCGCGGGCCTCGTCGAGTACGCTCGACTCTCCCGCCAATACAAGCCAGACGAGCGAAGTCAGCGAGGTAGAGACCTATCCTGTCTCGAACTCATTCATTCGACGCGATGCAGGAGCCTCCATCAACGCAATCAACCCCATGTCCCTCTTCGAACGACGAGGCTACTGCGCTCGGCAGCGCGAAGGAAGAAGCTGCGATCACCGAGCTCCAAGCTCGCTTTGCATGGTTCGGAACGTCCGAGTCCGACCTGATGGACTTTTATACATAGTGAGCGCCCTCGTAGCGCACCAAACAAGAGCGCGACGCTCGAGAAGAAGAATGTTCTGCGCCACAAGGGACGACAACCCAAGAGATAAATCCCACCCGGCACGAGCGCTCGTGGTAGCTGCTTGGCATGCATAGAAAACGATACGCAATACCAGCCTCACCCACACGTAATTGGAAGACGTAATAATGCATTGATTCCTCTCGTCTTTTCCGCGTCTGTAGTTGGAGACTGCGTGAGGAGGACACCAATATTTTGTGGGCTTGGCCATACGTAGCGAGGAGCAATGTGTCTACGTAGACGTGTCGGTCAGTTGCCTCTCGAGTTTGTTTGTCTGTATGTGTGATCGCGCATCCGCTGTCGCTTAAAGACTTGCTAGAAGAAGAGCTGATTGAACAATGACTCGATTAGCCTGAGCTGAACCTAGCTGCTAGGCATGCGCACTAGCAACTATCTCGGACACAAATCTAACCCTATTCTCCGCCCTCGGTCCCTTCAGGGGTGTAAAGCACACTCCAACAAAATGCGGACCTCTGAATCTGGAGGTTCGCCACAGCACGCGCAGAGCAGAAAACCTACTCGACTGTCTGGCGCGAAAGTTTGAGTTTTCGACGCCGTGAGCGTTAAAGTATATGCACAAGTCGACTCGCTTGTTCGAGATTGCGGCGACGTCGCGCATGATCTTTTTGATGTGACGGTAGGCAGCATGTCAATGCTTCCAAAATGAATTTGATTTGCTTCGAGCGGTTTCCCACCACGAATGTCTACCTCTGCTGACGTGTGGCGCAGAGCTGCAGACATCCTGGTTGGCTCAAAAGCCAGTGTCGTTTCACCCACCACGAGTTTGCATGACAGGTGTCCCGATGACGACGCCGACTAGTATGCCGACGGTACGCTTCCAGCACGACGCACAGATATTTGGAGCGAACGACGTAGCATCCGCTCATCCAAGCTGCCCGACAAGGGGACCACAATGAAGTCGGACGGCTCTTGACCAATGAAGGCGCGAGCGACATCAACGCCAAAGACGAGGTTGTTTGACGCTTCTTCAGTCAACCCGAGGGGAATGACACCGAAAATGAGCCCACGGGATGTTCATAGGAGGGCAAGACAGCGGTGATGGTGGCGTCAGCGAATGGACACACCGGCGTGATCCAACGCCTAGCCCAACACCGGGCAGACGTCAACCTTGTCGATAACGTATACTTTTTTGACGTGTACAGACGGAAACGAGACATGATTTGGGTAGGACGGTATGACGGCGTTGATGATGGCGTCGGCGAATGGGCATACGAACGTGGTCCTACGTCTTGTGCGCCCACAGAATCATGCCTACGGCAATAACGACTCTGAACGCTGGGCAGACGTATTGCCCAAGAGTAAAGTACGCGACATTGGAACGCATACTTGCGAGAACCGAACGATTGTGTAGGCGGGCAAGACCGCGCTGATGATGGCCTCGGCAAATGGCCACGCCGACGCTGTCATAATCATTCTTCGGCAAGCAACGTACCCGAACCAGAGGACTGCGGGCATATTCGCCATCGATCACGTATAGTACTTTGTTGCAAAGTGCGTCGTACTACATCGAGACTGTAGGATGGCAGGACGGCGTTGATGCTAGCGGCTATGCATGGTCACTATCAACGTAGCTCGAAATCCTACTTCAACAGTTGGACTCCATGCGTGGCACAGGCAACAGTCACGCCGTCGACAACGTACCTCGCTACTTTGCTATTGCCATTTTGGTCAAAATTTCCATCTCTATAGGACGGCAGAACAGCGTTGATGTTGGCGGCGATGCATGGCCACACCAACGTGGTCCAGCACCTCCTCGAGCAAAGCGCAGACCTTAGCGTCGCCGATAACGTATCGATGTGCTGCAGTGTGCACGACGTGCTGAAATCAGTTGCTTCGTAGGGGGGCAAGACCGCGTTGATGCTGGCGTCAGCCTACGGACACAGTGGTTTGATCAAACTCTTCCTGCAGCGCTCGGCAGACATCCACCTCGTCGACAATGTATGCGATACAAAGTGACCTTGCAACCTTAATTTCATTTTAGGAGGGCAAGACAGCATGGATGCTGGCATCGGCCGGCAGGCACGCGGACGCGGCCCGCCTCTTTGAGCAGTGGCAGGACGCTCATCGCAGAGATCGGGTCTGCAACGTTTTCTTTAATGATTTGAAGCAAACATGACTATGTAGGAAGGCGAGACGGCGTTGATGATAGCCTCCACCCATGGGTACACCGATGTGGTCGACATCCTGCTGCAAAGAGGTCCGGTCGACGTCAAAGTCATCAATTCCATCGACAGCGTACGGCAGTCTGCCGTGTGTGTTTTCTTAAGTGGTTTTGTCTCTAGAATGGCAATACGGCGCTGATGCTGGCGTCGCTTAACGGGCACATCGACATTGTCAAACTTCTCGCCCGGCACTCGGCCAGCGATGCCACCAATAATGTACGCTACGTTGCAATGTCCACGCGTATCTTGTACGGAGATGAATACGCTGTATGTAGGAGGGCAAGACGGCGCTGATGATGGCGTCAACGAATGGGCACGCTGACGTGGTCCGCCTTCTTCGAACCACCACAATTGCAGCTCTCCTTCACATTGATCAAGCACGCTCGATTGGGTCCCGCTGAGCTGACCTGAGATTTGTGTCTAGAGCGGCAAGACAGCGTTGATGATGGCAGCAGCCAATGGCCACGCCAATGTGGTCCAAGTCCTACTTGATAAATCAGCTCCACGAACGTTTCAACCTTACATCGATCCAGTTCAGCACGTCAACGACGCGGATAAAGTACGCCAACGTACGAAGCGCGTCGCGCCAAGATGTGCCTATAGGAGGGCAAAACGGCGTTGCTGCTGGCGTCCGAACACGGCCATGACAGTGTCGTCAAGATCTTGCTGAGCCGCAATGCTTGCGTGCTACATGTCGACAATGTGCACATTCTCTCCGCCATAAAAACGCAGCGTTGGGATTCGTTTTCTTATAGAAAGACCGGACGGCACTGATACTGGCATCCACGAATGGACACGAAGCCGTTGTCCGATGTCTGCTCCTTGCTGGCGCAGCCGTCAACTTTACCGATCCGGTTCCCCTCATACGGTCCCATGCAGGTCGCTGACTCGTTTCTAGGATGGCCGAGCCGCGTTGACCGTTGCCTCCGCACACGGCCGCGAGGTCGTCGTCCAGTGGCTGCTCAATGCACAAGCAAATGTGAACGTCTGTGATCGTGTACGTAGCTGTCCCAGGAGGCGGATCGTTGATTCCGCCATGCGTAGCACGGCAGGACGCCGTTGATGCTGGCGGCCATAAACGGCCACGAGACCGCCGCCAAGTGGCTCCTCAACGCCGATGCAAAAGTCAATGTTATCGATCGCGTACGCGGCTGTTTCCAGCTGGTGGGTGGCTGATCGCAAGAGGTGTAGGACGGCAAGACACCACTCATGATGGCGGCCATGAACGGCCACGAGATTACGGTCAAGTGGCTGATCGATGCCGATGCGCAAGTGAACCGAAGCGACAGAGTACGAACCTTCTTTTAGCCAAGCTAGTCAAAACTACATTTCTGTAGAGCGACAAGACAGCACTGATGCTAGCCAGCGCCAACGGTCACGATCGCGTCGTTCAACGCTTGCTTGCCGCCGGCGCCAACGTTCATCTTTGCGACAACGTACGCAGCATATCTCTAGTACAATTGAATCGTAATATCGTCGGGCGCCTGACTGTAGAATGGCCACACCGCACTGTTTCTCGCATCTCGTCATGGACACAGTGCCATTGTGCAGCGACTTCAGAACGCGGGAGCCGCCATGGACCCTGACCCTACGGCAACGACCGACACGACACCCGAGGTACATTGACCGAACGCCATCATGAACTATGACAAACAACAACTTGTCTTCTAGCGTGGTCATCCGTCTGACGACACCGCTGCCATGCCAAGTGCTCGTGCGACCGATGTTTGCGCCAACAGACACGAAACCAACGAGGTAAGTACGAATCCACACTTCCCAATTGACAATAGACGCTGTGCAGGAGCGTCCATCGGCGCAAAGCTACTTCACGTTTGGCGGGTCGAGAGCTACGATGCCTCCTGCCAGCACAGCAGAGGAAGAACCTGCGGTCGCAGATCTCCAAGCTCGTTTTACCTTCTTCGCTGCATCCGAGTAAGACTCTAAAAGCACGATCGAGTGCGCATGGAGACGCACTCGTAGCACGCACGCCAGCGAAGTCGCTCCCAACCGCAGACGAATCGTGCGTGCCACGTCGAGACGATAATCCAGCTGACGATTCCAATCCCAACAAACGGTCGCGACGACGCTCCGACACGGCTGTGTTGTGACGCGTCGCAAGAAATGCAATGAATGTGCTACATTTGAAACAAATGATCTTATTTTCGTTTGGCTCATCGTAGTTTTGGCTGGATTTGGGTGACGCCATTCCAAAAGCACCTCATGCCGTAGGCGGCGTGACACCCGCTGGGCCATGGCGCGCTCCGGCGTGCCGTGTGCTCTGTGTCTTACGTCCATTGCTGTGTAAGTGCTGGTCGCTGGCAGCGGTCGGTGGTCGCGCCGATGGCGCCGCTCTTCGCGCGCTCGGCACCCAATGCCCCTCGACGATTCAAGGCCCGTCGAGTCCCCGGCGGCCGTCAAGGAGATGAGACGTCGCTGGCCCTCCCGTGCTTTCGCCCCGCGGGCGCGGTCGCCCTGCCTCCACGAAGTCCCGTCGCCTCCCGGCCCTCCGCCGCCGCCACCAGTCATCTGGCCTCGCCGTCGGATGCGGGCTCGGACAGTTTCGTTTGAAACACACCCGACGGCTTGCACTCCTCTGTTGGGTGGTCCGAGTACAGGAGCCTGCGTACGACCTCGCGCGAGCTAACCCTCGGCGAGTGGGGTCCACCACGGGATGGATCTCTGCGTGCGCAGCTCACTCCCAACGACCAAGTGCTAGTGCCAACTCCCACGCATTCAGGCGTAGCGCTACATATGCGAAGTCTTTGAGTTAATTTTTGCTAATTTGATTTCAACGCGAACACGTTTGATTGATTGATTGATTGATTGATTGATTGATTGATTGATTGATTGATTGATTGATTGATTGATTGATTGATTGGCACATCGTAAGCATTGCATCGCGCCAAGAAGGCTTCTTATTCTCCCATTACAATCGACGGTATTGGAAAGACGTTGCGACTTGTAGGTTGCGTCGCCCACGGAAGCGTGCTTTAAAGTAGAATTACGCGTTCGCCTTGCGATAGGCAATCACCGACGCACTGAGGCAAATAATCGCGGCGCCAAGGATGCTCCACAAATGCAGCGCCTCGCCGAGCAGCGTCACGTCCCATAGCATCACGCAGAGCAGGTTGAGGTACTGCAGCACGGAGGCGATGCCGGCCTTTTCAATTTGGAGTCCCTTTGTGATCATGAGCTGGCCAATGCAGCCGAAAAACCCGATCGCGAGCACAATCCCCGCCTCGTCGGTGGTTTGCGGCACGTACAGCCCCTACCCACGTTTTTTACAAAAATATTGTCGCAGCAATACAAGACAAGTTGTCTTCGCACCGATCCAAAGAGCGCAATTTTCGTGAGCGAGCCCAGCGTGCACGTGAGCAGAAAGTACGTGACAAGCGTCCACGTGTTCATGCTCTGGAGCATGCGGATGAGGATGTTGATGAGGCCAACACACACGGCTGTGAGGACGGCGCAGAGCATTGCGAGCGGCGGCGCCTCGGACGACGCCGCGTGCACGCCAAAGACAAAAGCGGGTCGCGCCACGCAGATGACACCGGCAAACGACACCAAGACGCAGAGACCGCCGACGACGTCAATCTTCTCGCCGAGGAGACAGACGCTCTATGCCATGGTCTCTTAACCTCGATTCGTTTCAATCCAAACGTACCAGGACACACGTGATGATGGGCGCAGTGAAGATGATGACAGACGCCTCCGAGAGCACCATTTTAGAGTAGGCATAAAAGGACATGGTCATGGCTGTATATCCGATGGCAACGCGAATGCATAACAGCTTGATCAAGCGCGGCTCGACTGCCAAAAGCGGAATCTTGAGGTAGAGCTGGACCGCCTAAGATCGTATATTTGCCAGTATAAATTAACTCGAAAACACAAAAGGTAGCACGTACCACGTTCATGACGAGCGCAGTCGACGACCGCCAAAACACAATCTCGTCCGCGTAGAGAAAGCGCGACGAAAACTTGATGAGCACCTACGCGACCCGAATGTATCAGTGTTTCAAGACACGTTGGACGTACCGACATGAGGCTCAGCGCAACGTTGCCGCCGATGATCATGCCAAAGCCGAAGAACTTGCCGTAGCTCGCGCTGATGGCGTGGCGCCGCTTGGCGAGGCGCCGAAGGACGCGCAGGGGCTTGCTGTCATGATGCACACCGTCGGTTGCGAGCAAGAGCGGCTCGGCGTCGGTCTCGGGGTGTACGAGCTCGACGACGGCCGAAGTCGGCATTTTGCACACTCGAATTCTCAAGCTTAGGTCGCAACTCGTTGCGTTTCAACGATCGTGCAATTGGAAAGCCGAAACGCTTGCTTTTCCCTTTGCTTTTCGCAAGCATGTGCGACACGCGCCATGGTTTACGACCCATGGCAATGGCCATGAGATTTTGAGCGCGGACGCCGTCTCGCAAGAGGTTGCCGTTAATGGCATGTCGGCGAGCCGTGTGGACACGGGTTGCCCACTTTTTGGACCTGGGTTCGATCCCGGCATCGAATGCATGTTGAGAATGCTCACGTCAGATAATGCTGCTCTGGACCGCGTCTCGCAGTGCACTCGTGCTGCGCGCGTTGGTATCGACCTTATAGCCTTCTTAGCCTTTGACACGATGGTCTCTATCCCACACGTCGCCGTCCGGCCAGGGCGGTCGCAAGCGATGGGAACTTTGTGATAAAGCCACTAGAGATGTGCAGACTTGCATTGGAAGAGCAGTTTCTTAGGACGTTGCGTCGGGGGTGGCTGGCAGCGTCGGCGCGGGTGGCCGCTTTCCGAGGAGAATGCCGGTTGCGACGCAGAGTACGAGGCCGCCCATTATAGTGTGCATGTGGATCACGTCCACCATGATCGAGTCGAGGAGGATGGTCCACGCGACCTTGAAGAAGACCATGGCGGCCGCAATCGGGTTGCGTTCGAATTGGTAGCCGCGGAGGAGCGCGAGCTGTCCGAGCGCCCGGAGGATGCCCATGAGCATGAGCAGCACGCCGTCGCCTTCAAAGATGTGATCCTACCGCACCGCTCGTTGCAAGATCGTGCGACGAGAACGTACCGAGCTCAAGAAGAGCAATTTGAGCAGCGCAAGGCCGCAGCTCACGGCGCTCATGTGCGTGTAGACGGAAAGCATCGGTGCTTCGTGGAGCTTGAAGAGCACGCCGTAGTAGAGCCCGAGGCCGCACGCGCCGCCGATCGCCCACGCAAACTCACGCGCGGCGTCCGGCGCCTGTACAAAGACGAGAGCAACGAGCGCACCGGTGCTGCACGCCATGTCCCGGCGGTCATGCACGTGCTGGACGAGCACCTTGGTCGCCTGTCCAAGTGCAATGTCAAAAACGGCCAAATGAATGTCAAAAATGGACAAATGAATGTCAAAAAGCAAGAAAATCTCTCCAAACGCACCACAAGGCCCGTGAGCAGACTCGACGCGAGAAGGAGGATCGTCGCGTCCGTGAGCTCAAACGTCGCATACGCGTAGCTCGAGACGGCGCAGACGAGGTACTGGAGGCCGCCAAGTGCAAAGACGTGCGAGCGGCTAATGCCATCAATGTCCAGAAGGCGCAGCCGAAAATGGTTTTGAAGCGCCTAGACAATATTGTACTCCTCTTCAACATGACAAGATTGTCGTATCAATGGAGCTACCACGCCGACGGCCATGCTCAGAAACGACTGCCAAAACACCATCGTGTCCACCGGCGTCGATGGGGCACCGTGCTTGGTCATGCCTAAGAGTCCGCACTCTCTTTAAGTAGATCCTTTGAGGGAATGATGTGGACGCACCTGCCACCAGTGTGACGCAGCACGCGCCAACGACCTGGAGCAAGAGCCCCACGCGCTCAAACTTGATTTGGAGCAGCGACGACTCGGGGCTCGGGGCTGGCGCCGCTTCGACACTGTCGACATCGGAGGACTCGGTGAGCGACTCGAAGGCGACGTCCGGAGTCTTGCTCGGCGTCGGCAGCACGCTGCTGAGCTTCGTCTTGAGCGCTTGGACGGTCGACGCCATGAGGTTGCGTGGCCGAGTGCGCTATTTTTACGCTGCGGCGCAAGATGGAGGCTCCAGGCTGGAACGGGCGATCGATCACCTAGTTCAGTCTCTCGTTTCTCGTTCTACATTCTACTACATTGTGTAATGTTTGATAGACAATACGTCCTACATGCGCATTGAAGGCGCGTTGCGTTGGCTGCGTGCAAGGGAATAAAAATGGACTTATTTTGGTGGCCCGAGACCACGTGATCGCCCATCCCAAGAGGTCAAGAGCCATCCGCCTCCACGATAGAATCGATCGTGGCTGCTGGAGGCTTGCTTGTGTGAGGCATCTAGTATAGCTATCCTAGGCAGGCGATCGATCGTCATGCTGCCTGTCCGCCACGTCTCGTCCTGGACTCCAAAAAAGGGCCTGGCGCACGTATAGTACCATATGGTAGTGTTGCAATCGTCGAGTGCCAGTTGCCAACATGGCCAAGTCCCTCGACGTCTACTTGACGCCGGAAGCGCTCCTCGCGCGGCCGTATGACCTCACGTACGAGAGCTCGGCCGCGACGTCGATCCACGGCAAGCGCCTCGTATGTCCTCAACGTGTCCTTGCGCGTCGTCGTATCCTGTCGTTCTGCGTAGGCGCTCCGCTTTGATGCGACGGGCAACTCGAGCTTTGTCGAGCTGAGCCGCCAAGACGTCTACAAGACGGTTCAGGACGCGGCGCGTGGCCACTGCGTGCGTTGCCATCCTTTGTCTCGTCCAAGCGCTTCTAAAGAAGGACATGGCGTAGAGCATGGAGCGCCAAGGATCGCTGGCGACCGAGATTCCGGTACGATGGCAGTTGAGAGACAGACGCCGAGCATGTGCCTAGGCCATTCACATGCGCGATATCCGCAAGCTCGACAACGCGTTTGCGATCGCGGTCGAGCCGTCGTTCACGATGCGTCGCCAGGCCATTTTGCTCAACGCAGGTACGACGACGCAAGACGATATTCTCCATACTTTCAGTCTACAACGCAGTCGACATGATGGACTAGATCCGCTGCGCGTGGTCATTCTGCGCGACGCGTGCCTCGTCTTTCTGCCCGACGGCGCCGACAGCCTCGTGTCGCTGCTCAAAACGAACTTTCAAGAGCACGTCAACGCCGACGCCATGGCATTTGAGTTTGCGTACGTTTTTGAGTTTGAATATGTGGCTTATTATGTGTTAGCGCGCTTGAAGCGGTCCTTGCAACCATTTGCAAGTACGCAGGATCGCTTTGTGTTGAGCAGCTTTCGAGTTGAATGTCTAGGCTCGTATCGAGTGCAGCGGCCAAGATCGCGCCCCAAGCGACTGCAGTCGTCGACAAGATGCTCAAGCACGGCTTGATCACGACCGAGCTCGAGGCGCTTCGGTACATCAAGAACTCGCTCCACGAGCTCGAGGCGCAGGTTGGTTTGTGTTGCATCCTGCAAAGACAGACGCAGAACGCCATTTTTTACCTAGGTGAATGGCATCCGGCGAGCGCTCATGGAGCTCCTTGAGACGGACGAAGACGTGCACATGCTGTATTTGACGAAATTGCATGCGTCGCCTGGGATGGACGTGATGAGCTTTGATGCGGAAGACGCCGAGTCGCTCCTCGAAGTCTACCTCCAGGTATGTTGTTTTTCTTGCATTTTGTGCTTACAAAGCGGTTGTAGGACATTTATGGCACGCAGTCGCGGATCGCACTGCTGCTGAGCAACATCCAGACGACCGAGTCGATGGTCATGCTCAAGCTCGACACGAAGCGAAACTACTTGCTCACGGTCGACCTGACGCTGACGCTGTGCACGACTCTCATGGCCATCCCGACGTTCATCGTCGGCAGCTTTGGCATGAACCTCAGCTCGTCGATCGAAGAGGACGACTACTACTTTTGGAGCATCTTTGGCTTTTGTGTGCTCTTTCCGTTCGCCACGTACACGCTCATTCGCAAGTACCTCGGCCAGCGCGGTGTCGATCTGAGCTGGAACAACTAAGATCTCGTTTTTCATGTCATCGGCTCTCTCAACGGCTACACTGGGATTTTAAAAGCCTGCAAACTGCAAATTTTCGGCCGACGTGATGCTCTCGGCGCTGTCGACACCTTGCTGCGCGCCGTCCACGTGCTGAAAGCCAGTCTCGAGCTCCGGGCCCGACGCCGCGAGATCCGACTAGGACGATTCGGTAGTAGGGGTAGGGTAGGTCTAGGTCTCGAAGCGTACCGATAGGTCCCGAAACCACGGGTGCGATTGAATCGATGGACCCAAGCGCATGGCAGGATCTACTTGCAGCAACCCTCTAGTACACGCTCCCACCAATAACGACGCGAAATACAATCGAACATGAGAAAGGACGTACGAGATCAAACTCTGGAGCTCGGCGCTGAGGGGCACGTCGCTCGTCCATGGAAGATGCGCGGCCGTCTCACGCATGCGAGCAAAGTACGCGGGTAGCGAGCTTTCGTCACTCTTGTACGGCCATGGCGGTGACCCGTGGACCATCTCAAACAAGAGGACGCCGAACGCCCTAGGAAAATCCTCCAAATGCAAAAAATGGCGACAGAATGAAAAAGTCGCACCACCAATCGACCGCAGCATCGTAGCCGTGACCATCGAGGATCTCGGGCGCCATGGTGTAGTGCGTGCCGCACATGGCGGTGGCGCGTGTGGCGGACGAGGCGGCGAGTCCAAAGTCGACGAGGTGGCAGTGGCCGTCGCGCGTCAAGAGCACGTTGCCGCTCTTGATGTCGCGGTGCATGTAGCCGCGACCATGGAGGTCGACGATGGCTGCTGCGATTTGAGCGGCGCATGCTTTGGCAAAGCCTTCCGAGAAGCGCGTGCAGCGCCAGAGGCACTTGTACAGTGCCTCGCCGGGCAGGTAGCGCATGACGAGCGTCATCGTAGATGCCGAGCGCACTGAACGCACAAGGAGCGGACCCATGGCATCGGCTTCGAGCTTGCAGCGGTCTTCACGACCGGCGATCTCAATCTCCTTCACAGCTAATGGCCGCGCGGCTCATTTCCACGGACGAGGATGCGGATCGTCGTACCAAATTCTTGGGCTGTTCGCCTGTCTCTGCACTTGTAGACCCTAGTGACAGGTCACTCGCTGTGCAATGCAAGAGCTTGCTACCGGCCACAGCCGCCTTTGCCGAGCAGGTAGAGCTTCTCGAGGTCGGCCAAGGACGGCGCCAGGTTGTCGTCGTCCATCGCAAAGATTCCAAACCTGTCGGGTACCAGAAGCACTTCACGGTCGTCGTATGATTGGCTGAAAAAGTCGTTTATGCGCACTAGAGAACGGATTCGGCGATGATTGGTCGATTGCCATCTGTGCGGTGATTGGTGCCCGTGCAATAGCCAATCAGATGCGAGGATGCGTATCAAACAACCTTTTTTCGGGTGGCAGCGAGATGGCAGGCAAGCGCAAGGCCGCCGACGTGTCCGGCAACGAGAGCGACGACAGCAGCTTCGAGGTCGCCCCGGCCGCCCACGAGAGCGACGCCGCTGCCTCGGATGACGACGGAGACGACGACGACGAGGAGGATGATGGCTTTGAAGTCGTCTCGTCGAGCGCTGGGCCACTGGACGCGAACGCCCGCTGGCAGCAGCAGCAGCACATCTCGATCGTGGGCCCGAGCGTCGAGTACAAGGCGCCGAACGCCATGCGCGCGCTAGAGTCGACGCCGTTCTCGGCGGCGGCGGTGGCGCATTTGACGTCGAGTGGGTTTGGCACGCCGACGCCAACGCAAGCGCAGTCGTGGCCCATCGTGCTCGACAAGCAAGACTTGATTTCGATTGCAAAGACCGGGTCGGGTAAGACGCTTGCTTACCTTCTGCCGTCGTTCCACGTGCTTACGGCGCCCAAGAAGCACGTGCAGCGCACCAAGAAAAAGTACGCCTTCGCCGTCAAGCCCAAAGATCCGCGCCTCGTGATCCTCGTGCCGACGCGCGAGCTCGCCATGCAGATCCAAAGCGAAGCCAAGAAGCTCCTCAAGCCGTACCCGCTGCGCATCGTGTGCATCTTTGGTGGCGCGTCGACGAAAGAGCAGGTCGAGGCGCTCGACCTCCACGGCGTCGACGTCCTCGTAGCCACGCCCGGTCGTCTGCGAGATTTTGTGAGCAGCGGGCACCTCGGCTTGGACAAGGTCGAAATCGCGGTGCTCGACGAAGCCGACAAGATGCTCGAGCTTGGGTTTGAAGACCAGATCCGCCACCTCATGAAGCTCCTGCCGGCGACACGCCAGACGCTCCTCTTCAGTGCGACGTGGCCTGTCGCGATGCAGACGCTGGCCGCCAACTACATGCGCCTGCCCGTGCACGTGACGATCGGGTCCACGTCGTCGCCGCAGCTCAACCGCGACATTGCGCAGCACTTTCTCATCTGCACCTCCGAAGCCGACAAGATGGCCAAGCTCAAGCAAGCATTGGACATTGACGCATCGATGAAGGCGATCGTGTTTTGCCGCACCAAGGTCGAGTGCGACAAGCTCGCGACCGTGTACGCCGACCCAACCGTTGGGTGCGTGCACGGCGACAAGCTCCAGAGCGAGCGCACGATGACCATGAACGCGTTCAAGAAGGGCACGGTCATGACGCTCTTTGCTACGGACGTTGCGGCGCGCGGCTTGGACGTCAAGGACGTCGGCCTCGTCGTCAACTATGACGTGCCCGAAAGCATCGAGACGTTCGTGCACCGTGTCGGCCGCACGGGGCGCGCCGGCGAGCGCGGTGTTGCCGTGACGCTCCTGACTGCGTATGACATTACCTTTGCGCGCAAGGTGCCTGCGATGCTCAAGGCCGCCGACATGGACATTCCGAAAGAGCTCATCCAGCTCATGCGGGACGTCAAGGTCGCGCCCATCCGCGACGTGCAGCCCAAGGCCAAGAAGCCCAAGGTGCCGCAGCCGCGCAAGGCCAAGGCCAAAAACAAAAACAAAAAGGTCTCATCCAAGAAGCGCCGTACGCTCTGCTTATAAGAAAAGACTTGTATAAAGAATAGATAGAGAGATACGTGTACTACCTCTGCTATACCTACGTACGTAGTAGCTGGAGGGACATTGAGGCGACGTCAATCGGCGGTGCCACCGCTCTCGCACGCAGAGCCAAATTTACACGACGAGCCGGTTTCGATATCCAACTTGAACGGTCTCTTGACGTGTCCACTTCCCGGGCCGAGTATGCACGATTCGCAAGCTCGCATCGTGCAGCGCATCTCCAAGGACCACGACCTGCAACGGCGCCGCTTTCTCGAGTAGAACGCTGCGTCTCGTTCTTGAAAGCTCATGGAGGTCGTCTAGGACGCTTGAGCACCTTTGTACCGCTCGGTAGAACCACGTCCTGGGCCCGAGGAGGCTAATCCCATGCGAGTAGCGCGGCGCTGGACCTCGCCGACACGCTCGTTGTCGAGAACGGCGAGGTCGTGCGCTGGTTCACAAGCTCCAGAGACCACGTAATGCATGCACACGACGCGTCGTGATAGGTGATCAGAGAGGCTGTAGGGTGTCACCGCTAAAAGCGCCGCCGACCTGCACCGCATTCCGATCAAGCGCGCGTTTGTCAAGTCATGTCTCCGCCTCGAGTCCAACGTGAGCCGGAAGCTCGCCTTTCTGCATCAAGTACTACGTCGTCTCTCTCTCCCACTCGACTCGAAATGCGTCGCAGGTGCGCGAACATGGCGAGACGGCCTTCCGCGTCCTGCACGACTTGGAGTTTAACGCGATTTTGTGCAACCCAAACGCGCGCGAATGGATGCTGACGCGCTTTGTGACGCGCCACGTCGCTGGCAAGGTGGGCCCATGTCGACTTGACTCAATGGTAGGGGTATGACTAGTTTGGGCCCGCGAGCGCGACGCACGCGTGCCGCTATAGCCGCGCGGCGGCGCGTCTCCAGACCCATGTCCGCTTTTACCGCCCGCCGCAGTTCTTTTTGGTACCGAGCTGTACGACACGACGCTTTGAGATGCAAGAAGAATGGTCACATGGATGGATGTATAGGACACCGGACGAGAGGGGGCTTCAATTCCCACTCGAACATCACATGCTGCACTGTGTCAAGGAGCTCTCGTCGCCTTGCAACCCATTGGTCCAAGAGCTTACCATGCGCGTCGTGCATGCAATCGAGGTCGCATTGTGCCGCACGACGTACTGCAATGTTGAACATTGATCAACGATGACGTAGGCGTCGTCGGCGCACGAGGTCGTCCACATCCAAACCGATTTTGTCCTAACGGCCACTGACGACCTTGTTCTCGTGCGTGTTGCCGAGGTGCGCCGACGAGCCATAATGTTCTTCGATACACCGTAGTGTACCTCTTAGATTGTCTACGCTTCGGACGTTTGCAACCCACTCCAACGACCGACGCCGGCGGTCGCATCCAAGTCTGCCGCCTTGGTACGCGTGAAGCTGGTACAGAGTCCAACATATTGGTCGTTGATGCCCTAGCCTCGACGGCCCTTCTCGTGTCCTGGCGCATTTTGTATGGACCATCCGCCGGACACGATTGCAAAAGTCGACGACGAGACAACAACGTATGCCGTGACCAAAAAGGTACACACAACTAGAAACGATCGTGGATAGATTGGACTTGAGTAGTCCATTGTGTGGGCCGACCACGAGTCGCATCTGCTCTTGCGCGCCCAAGGCACAACGACCATGTTCCAGTCCAGCGCAACCAACCAAGCGCTCGTGACGGCCCTCGCCCAGTCATATACCTCGATCGAGAAGATTGAATCCATCGAGAAGCTCCTCACGCGACGCAACACGGTACTGGAGCAGCTCCAGTGGTTCTCCAAGCACGGTATGACGACGACATTAAATCGCTTCTTCACGTGGTCCTAGGACCCGCGCTGGAAACCACGCTGCCCATGGAGGATCTCTACAACAGCGTGCAAGTCTGCGCCGACTGCTGCACCATGTACCAAAAGCTGGATGATGCTCGGCGTCACCGCAGCAGTCGACCGCGCAAGGAGCCCAACGACGTTACTGCCGCGAGCGCTCGTGTGTTGGAGCTAGCGACGCCCAAGCATCGACCTAAATCAAGCGGGGCCTTGTCATTCGAGAAGCCGCGTAATCGCCCACGGCTTTCCAAATGCCTGAGCGGTCCAGCACCGTTTTGGCGGCCGCCAGACGAGTCGCCACCTCCGAGCTGCAGCACAACCCCTCTACCCACTCAGTTCTGAAATGCTTCTCTTGTGTTTAAATATCAAGTCAATCGATTTAAATATCAAGGCGATCCAGCTTTCGGACATCCGAGGCCAAGTAGATTTTGGCCGACGCCCGCCACCCGCCGTAACCGGCAGGTGGCAGCGTGTCTTCGTTCTTGCGCTTCCATAGCAAAACGAGCGTCGTGCAGAGGCATAGCACCTACGAGTCAAAAGTTGGGTGCTCGAATACTGTAGTATGGAGACGAATATACAAGTGTGTACCAGAAGAAACGTCGCGACCAAGACAGAGCCCCCGATGATCATCACCTGTGTCTTTTGCGTTCAAGCCATTCGCTGAATCGCAGTCATACCGGCTGCGTCATGTACTGGTGAAAGACGGCGGCGCAACTAGTGTCAATAGCAACAAATGCACTTTTGGTCGTCAACATACCCGATCGAGCCGGGCGACACCGCCGTGACGCCGCAGCTCCCGATCGGATGGTCGTACGGGCACGCTTGGTTGCGATAGCAGAACGGCGTGAGGGGATAATATTGGCTCTACACGTCAAATATCAACAAGAGACCTTGTTTGTGGCCGCAGTCGAGACCACGCTCTTGGAGTTCACGCAGACTGTCTGAGGAACGTTGGGCGGCCCAGGAAACTTGGTCGGAAACTCGTTGTCGTTGGGAATGCAGTTGGCCGGCGGCCCGAGGCCGCAGCAAAAGCTGTTTGCTTGCAGCTCCACGAGCGCCTAGCATCCAACGTGATGTGCTTGCAAACAGACACGACGTCGCACCGAGGCGGCCGTGTCGTCGCTTAGGCTTTCATTAAAGTACGTTTGCCATGCGAGGCTCAGACCGGCATAGTCGTCACTCTGTGGCACACTCGTGTCGAGCCTCCGGTTGCAGTAGTGTACCTGGAAGTACGCCATGCATTTGGCCCGAGTCACATTGTTTTGCATGTGGATCTACATGTCCTCGTGCTGTCAACGGCGAAGGGCACGAGTCATGTACGTTGACGAGGCAGTAGTTTTGGTCGAGGGCACGGTCGTGCCGTAAATGGCGCCGCCAATGATAAAGTGGAGGGTCATGAGGCCCCCGAGCCCCAGCGCTTGCTACATTTTCTCAATGAGGTGCGCAAGAATCGCGGAATGCAGCATGCCATGAGCAGCAGAAATTTGTTGTGGTGTTTGGCTCCATAGTAGCCCGCGGCGGCCGGAAATGGGTACAGACACGCTAAAAAGATGAGCGCTAATACCAGCACAAGCCTCGTCACTGTATCAATGGAGGAGAAAGCAATGCATGCAAGTAGTACCCCCACCAGAGCTGCCAATCTGGGACCCGAGGGCGAGTTGGGTGTGGTGCGACGCAATGAGCCCGATGCCGAGGCCGAAGAGGAGGATAGCAAGGACCTGCGCACATACATGTAGTCGGCCTTCGACCTCCTTTTGCTACGTACACCGAGGAGGAGACAGCCGACCTTGACGCCGATCGTGACCACGCCCTTGGCAAAGAGGTCGTCGCAGAGCATGCAATCAGGTCGATCTAAAAATAGATCCAGAGCCGACTTTGCCCTTTCAGCTTCAACCAGCCGACTCCAAGCTGATCGCCAAGAACTTGGAGGCGCTTCATGGGGGAGCAAGGAGAGCAGCCTTGGCGTCATACGCGCTGCTGCGATGGCTTGGTGGCGAGCACGTTGGTTCAGGCAGATGACATGGCTCTTGGAGACAACACGTACGTTGGATCGCGGTTGTCGGGGCGACGATGCACGTAGGGAGAAGAGAGGGAGACACTCGTCGCAGCAGTTCAATGGTAGTAGTACTTAATTCGGAACCCACTCTTTATTAATTGTTCTGGCACGTACGTTCTCGCCAGGGCGTGGCGATTACGCATGCGGAGCAGAAAATCGACCAACAATCGCAGCGATGATCCGTTTAGACACGCGACGGGTAGAGCATGACGCGGACCTGCTTGCCCATGGCGGCGGCGGGGAGGTTCTTGCGGAACTTGGCGCGGACGACGCCGTTCTGGCCGTGGGCGCGCATGACCTTGCCCCAGATGACGCGGAACTTCGAGTCGTTCTTCAAGGTCTTGGCCTTGTAGATGTACGCGATGCGCTTGCCGAGGTAGAAGTCGACATCCTTGCGGTCCTGGAGGCCCTGGATCTGGATGAGCGACGTGTGGGCGTGCTGGTTGGTGAAGCCACGCATGTAGCCCATGAAAACACCCTTAACGTACAAGCGGGTCGGCTGAGCTTCCGAAGCGACCATTTTATTCTCTAAGAAATGAGCGCATGAGCGACGGCAAGCCAAGGAGCAAGGCGCGGAGGATCATACCTACTGCTGAATCAATTGAGTGAGTGATACTGAGATTGAGCCAACGGCAAAAACCAAGCGAGCCCACTTGACTGGTTCCAAACCAATCACTTCCCTGGCCATCCGAACCTCTGTAGCGCGATAAAACCTCTCAGAACGCATTCTCCCGTTGCATATTTGAATTACCAAATCCGTGACGATTCCAAGTGATTCACATACGAATAGTGGAATAAAAGCAAGGGCCATTGCACTGCTTTTATAATTGTAATAAAAACACATGCATTCCAGCAGGTTGCAAAGCGTATCCGGACATGCATTAAAATACGACACGGGCATACCAAAATGCAGTGTATAGAATACAAGAGAGGAGTCTGGCCGAGACCGGATACGTGAGCCGGATGGATTATCCGGAATCACGACCCCACGAGCTGCCAGATTTCGCCGTGTGCTCGACGCACCAGGCCCGGCTCCATGCGCGCGCGACGATGGACGACGACGAGCAGGTAGACCCTGCATGATAGCATGTACAGATGAAGCTTCTCATGGCAGCATGCAACAAGATGCAGAGCGACGGTGCAAAGAGAATGTACAAGCACCGCCGTTAGCTCGATACATATACCATGCACCGATGGTGGCCAGCCCGCTCCATGATCGTTCAGCGAACGCATCGTCGTTGATTGCATGTCCGACACCTCTAGCGCATCGCCGGCGCTTGCTGTTCTACAGAGAGGATGGCGAATTTGTTCCACAGGCAGAGATCAACGGCGCGGGCCAAGATGAACGACGCAGGCCGAGATGAACGAGCCAGAGCAATGTAGTACTGTACGCAGCAGCATGCGCTACGATGCAGTATGGATGCGAGCACGAGAGTGAGCGACATAGCGAGTACTGGTGGAGGCGCATTAGGAAGTCCTTGCCGGAAGAGGGAGCGAGATGGGCGACGGACGCCACGCCCATGCTGGGAGAAACGGTCGTCCTAGAAAGGCAGCGGCTCGAGCGTCATGTTCGCCAAGGCCAACTTGGAGCGCAACATGTACGCAGCCTGCTTCTTCGAAAGCGTACGAACGCAGCATCGATCGATCTACTATCTGCCCGCCTCGTGCGTGATGCGTGGGATAATGATAGGTGCTCGCGGTCCTCCTCTTTTTCATGGGCGTCGGCATGGTGCAGTCGAATCACTACGGCTTGGCGCTCGGCGCGCGCTTTACCAGCGTCGCGGGAGGTCGATGCCTGCCTCATGGAGCGTGTCCGAATGCGCGATAGGGTTCATCTTTGTTGGCATTTCGTACGCGGCCATGGCGGTCTTCGCCTACTGCGGCGGCAAGCACCACAACAAATTCATCTTGCTCATGGTGTGCTCTCTGCCAACTCGGAATGCCCTTTGACCTCAATTCATCATGTGACTTATAGCACCTGGGCGGTCTCTCGGCACTTGTACACGAGCATCGTCGTCCTTCTTCCCCACGCACGCTGCATGTAGATGTCGTTTCAGTCGCTCATCGCCTACGCCGGGCTGCAAACGGCGGCGCCTGATTACGCCTACGACGTCCAGGACAAGTGCTTGACCACGGTCTGTCTCTTTATTTGATGTCTACGACCGATTGGATCACGCTACTCTAGTCGCACGTCCGCAACGAGACGAACGCGCAAGTTTGCGCGGCGTACTTTCAGGTACCACGAGTACGTTCTACGCGACGCAACATGACGACGTATGTAGAGCGAGATGTACAATGACTTGCGCGCGGCGTGGCGGTCCTACTTCAGCGACAACCTCGACGACCCCACGGTTGCGATGGTAGCGCATGCCGAAATGGATAGTTCAACACGGACACCGCGTCGCGACTGTAGAACATCCAAGACTTGCAGGACACGAGTATCTGCTGTGGCTTTGGTCCGCCCAGCCACTGCGTCGTACGACGCCTCTTTGCACGCGCCGTGTGAAGCAACGTCGTAGAACGATACCGCGCCATTGACGTCGTCCGATCCGAGCACCCCTCGCCAAGTCTGCGCGGCGACTGATGTACGGCAATGCGACAACCAGGGACTGAGTGTCTTTAGCCTAAAAAATACCCCACGACGCGTCTGTGCTACGCCGGCGGTGCGTGTGACTTTGACCATCCCATCGGAAGCTGCGGCGTCAACGGGGCAGGCGTCTACTCCAAAGGGTAAGACGCCGGCTACAGATGCGTCTTGGATGTTCGCGTCTGTCACATGTACTACTCACGCGTTTCCATAGCTGTGCGAGCGCGCTGCACCGCTACCACGCCGCGACGGTGCGCACAGCCGCTTCCTGCTCGTCTGCTCACCGTTTCCATCGATTTGTAGCTGCAGACAATTTGTATTGTCGTCCTCGCAACGCTCGTTTTACCCGTGGGCGGCATCATCATATTAGTGGCGTGTCGAACGACGACTTTTGGACTAGGCCGTTGGCAGCTGCACCACGCTCTGCCTCTGCTTTAAGCGCAAGGACGAAGACGTGATGCCATCGCACCTGCACATTAGCGTCCGCCCGCCGAGCATGACCAAGGTCTACTGCCGCGCGGACGTCGAAAAGGCCGAGCGAGAATGGTGATCGCTGCTGTCATCATTTGTTGAAGACAGTATTGTCATCATCGACGCGGTGCCATCCACGTAAAAATTCTCGTGTGCGCGAGCCGCGCGTGTGCAATCATTTTTCACCTTTTTCACGTCTGCCGCACGTTCGAGTGGCCATCTGGTGCCTGCAGCTGCGACCACAAGCACGTGTGACTCACGTGTGGCACAAGCCATTTACCACGTCTTTTTCACCTTCGGCACACGCGTGGTTGCACGTAAGTGGAACGCGTCGGCTTTATCGCCACGGCGCGACCTCGACTGCATCCATACAGCTACGCTCTATGCACGTGCTAGAGCGATCTGTCCAGACGACTTTCGCGCAGACATGGCATCGGCGCGGATGGAGCTGGGTTGTTACCATTTCCCGCACTCATGTTTCACACGCCTGTTTTTCACTGGATGACGTCCGGAGGGTGGGAAATGCAAACTCCGGAAAAACTCCGGGATCCAAGGCCAGAGTCCTCGCGGCTAGTTCTGAAAAAGCCCGCCCATCTTGGAGTGGACGCGTTCATGCATGGCGAGGAAGAAGGGCGGCAAAGGGAAGAAGCAGCAAGTAGAAGCTCCTCCGTATGTCCATGAGGACGCGCCCGCAGCATGCGCCGAGCTCCAAGCCGAGGAGATGGAGGTGCTCCAGGCCATCTACGGCGACGAGTACGCGCCAGGGACGTCGATCAAGGGCTTCAAGGCCTTCTCGATCCGCATATCGAAGAAGGGCGCCGAGTCCTTGACGCTCAGCAGCGGTGGCATCAAGGGTGAGGCCGGCGTGACCTTGGCCGTCGAGCTCCGCAAGGGCTACCCGCTCACGGAAGGGCCGGACCTCTTTCTCGAGGACGCGGACGGCCTCACGGAGAAGGAGGTCGACGAGCTCGAGTCCTTACTGCGCAAAGCAAGCCGCGAGAAGGTTGGCGAAGGCGTCATGATCCACGACCTCGTCATTGCCGCCGAGGAGTACATCATTGAGCACGTCAAGGACCAGCGGTCGTTCTTTGAGCAGATGGTCAAGCGCCAGCAGCAGATCGCCAAGAAAGAAGCCGAAGAGCAGCGAATACAGCTCGAGGTCGAGCAGGCCAATGCGATGAAGGAAGAGCAGCAGCTCCAGAAGATCATCCAAGACGAATACCTCAAGATGCAAGCAGCGATCCGCGGCAAGCACCGCGCGCGCGACCGAAAAGATGGCGACGACAATTCATCGTCCTCGTCCGGCTCGGGCTCGTCCTACGGCTCGTCGGACGAAGATGGCGACGACTCACTCCCGTCCGAGGACGACGACGACGACGGCGACTTTGACGACGCGGTGAGCGCGCGGCTCGCACACTCGCGCTACTTTTCCGACTTTAAAGAAGACAAGGTCCTCGGCCGGTGCGGTGGCGGCGAAGTGCTTCGGGTGCAAAATCGCCTCGACCGGCAGTGGTACGCCGTCAAGCGCATCAAGCTGGACGCGAACGACCCGACAATGAAGAAGAAGATCTTGCGCGAAGTCAAGACCATCTCGCGGCTCCAGCACCGGTACATTGTCCGGTACGCCGTCGACGCGTGTCTTCTCGAGTGATGACGCGGTATCGACATAGGTACTTTCAGGCGTGGATCGAAGGCGACAACGATGCAGTGTCTGGCAACGTGTCGCACGACGAAGAGGACGACTGGTCCGACGATTACGAAGACTCGTCGTCGGACGACGACGACGACGAGAGCAGTGGCCTCCTCGACGACGATGACTTTATCGGTGGCAGCAACAACCGGTCGCGCACGTATTTCAAGTCGACGGCCACCTCGACCAAAGGCAAGTCGCTCAAGAAGCACATGTCGTTCTCGGAAGAAGAGATGAGCGACGCGCCATGGGACGACGACCCGACGACGCGGTACGCAGACCAGTGGGAGTGGACAGTCGACGAGCACCGCGAAGTGAAGAAGCCGCCGGTGCGGAAACCCACCAAGGAGAAGCTGTACATTCAGATGGAGTACTGCGGCGGGAAGGCGCTGCGCGAGGTCATTGACCACATGTCGCTCTACAAGGACGAGGACAAGGTCTGGACGCTCTTTCGCCAGATTCTCGAGGCGATTGTGTACATTCACAGCCAAGGCGTGATCCACCGCGATATCAAGGTACCGTCTTGCGTGCCATGTCCTTGACTCAGCGCGTTCTGTAGCCGCCCAATATCTTTTAGATGCGGAAGGCACTGTCAAGCTCGGAGACTTTGGCCTTGCGACCAAGCCACCGAAGGACGAGGTCGATGACGATGGTCCTGAAGCCGACGCGATGCAACCGCCGTCGCTTGACGAAGACCATTTGCGCGAGATCCCCATGTACGACTCGTTGCACCAGCCCATCGATTCCGACGATGACGCCGACTCGGTGTCGTCCAAAGTGTCGCTGAACTATGAGAGCATCAACATTACCGCGGGTGTCGGCACGGCGTTCTACCGCGCGCCCGAGCAGGAGAAGGAAGGCCAGCGCTACAACCAAAAGGCCGACATGTTCTCGCTCGGGATTCTCTTTTTCGAGATGTGGTCGCCGCCGTTTACGACGCTCATGGAGCGCGCCGAGGCACTGATCGAGCTGCGCGAACGCAACGTGCTCCCGAGTACCTTTGTTGCGCCCGCAAACGTCAAGCAGATCATCCACTGGCTGTGCCAGAGCAACCCGACGGCGCGCCCGACGGCCGGCGAGCTCCTCACCAGCAACCTCTTGCCGCCCAAGATGGAAGTCGAGGAAAAGTACCTCAAGGAAGCGCTCCAGACGCTGGCGAACCCCGAAGGCACGTTCTTCGGCCAGCTCATGCAAGCGCTCTTTGTGCAAGACCCCGTCGACCACGTCGATTACACGTTTGATGTGCTGCAGCAGCGAAAACCAAAGCCGTCGCTCGTGTACCTCGAGAGCCACTGCCGCGCCGACGTCAAGAAGACGCTCGAAACCATCTTTGAGCGCCACGGCGCAGTCGAATTTGTACGTCGATTTCTTGGTCGCGATGGGAATGCTAACGCGACGGTAGGTGCCGCCGCTGCTCATGCCCAAGCGCCTCAGCAGCAACTTGCACGTGAACGCGTGCTGCTACCTCGACACGGCCGGCGTCTCGGTCGTCCTCCCGTTCGACTTGACCGAGCCATTGGCGCGGTACGTGGCGCGCAACGGCCTCTCGCAGCTCAAGCGCTACCACTGCGGCCGCGTGTACCGCAAAACGATCGGCGGCGGCCACCCGCGCGAGCTCCTCGAAGCCGACTTTGATCTAATCTGGGACGACCGAAGCTTTGCGCGCGTCATGGAAATCGAAGTGCTCCACGTCGTGCACGAAGTGCTCGAGACGCTCGGCCTGAGTCCGTGGTTTCTCCGCATCAACGACGCACGGCTCGCACGAGGCATTCTCGACGCCTGCGAGGTGCCGCACGCGTGCCGACGCGACGTCTACAAGCTCTTGTCGCAAGAAGCGTCGCCCCGCCCGTCGCCGCGTGTGGTCAAGAAGCTCAAGGAGGCGTCGGTGCCCGCAGAAGCCGCGGCCTTCCTCCAGCCGTTCTTCCAGCTACCAAAGGAGCCGCTGGCGGCGCTCGAGTCGATCGAGGTGCTTCTCGACGGCATGCGGTACCGTGTGATCCACGAGACGTCCAACTTGAGCAAGCGAGAGCAGAAGCGCGAGAACCAGCTCAAGAAGGCCATCAAGGAAGCGAAAGAAGGCGCGGGCTTTCTCCGGCAGCTGCTCCAAGGCATCGAGCTCGAGCTGCCAGCGATGAACGTCCACTTTGATTTGGGACTGAGTCCGCGCCAAGAGCAGTTTTCGTCTGGTCTTGTGTTTCAAGCCGTGCACGAGCACAGTAACCACCCGCCCGAGACCGTCGCGGAAGGCGGGCGCTACGATGCCATGGTGGCGCGCTACCGCCTTCCCGCCGCGCGCGTGCAAATGCCGGCGGTGACCGCCGTCGGCGTCCGCTTCTCGATTGACCGCATCGTCACGAGTGTACTCAACCCGTCGGCGACCAACGGCGCGTGGCGCCATGCAACGCCCCTCATCCTCGTGTGCTCGGACAGCCCCAGCGACACGCTCCTCGCGCGCATGCAGATCGCAGCCATGCTCTGGAAAGCCGGCGTCTCGGCCGAGTTTTGGCATCCCGACCACAAGGACCTCGAGGAGCACTGCGCGGCGCTTGGCGCACAGTGGATGGTGATCGTGCGCAAGCACTTGCTCAAGGAGAAGCGCGTCGTGCGTGTGCGTAACGTCAAGAACCCGGGAGATGGCGACGTGACGATGCCCGTGAGCTCGCTCGCGTACTTCTTCGCAGAAAAGATGGACACGATGAGCAACGGGCTGCGCTACCGAAGCGGGAGTTTCTCGGTCGCGGCGTCGCACCAGTATGCGTCAAGCCACGACGAAGCATTGGGCGTCAAGGAAAAACCCATGTCGGTCAAGCTCGAGGTCAAGGTCGTCGATACCAAGGTGACCAAGGACAAGCAGCGGCAGCGACAGGACGTCATGAACGTCGAGCGGCATGTGACCAAGTGGCTGAGCTCGTTCTTGCTGCCGTCGCAAACCAACGAGCCGGCCAAAGTGCTCTCCGTGGACGTGCCGTTTGTCGTTTTGCGGGAGTTTGCGAGCCACTTTATGGACAACCGGGCGAGCGCGGTCGAAGACGTGGGTGGGAAGCACCCCAAGTACCGCAAGGTCCTCAAGCAGCTGGCCGAAGAGATCTTGGACCTCGAGCTCATGGACTATTGGCGTGGAAAGCGAGAGAAGTACCTCCTCTTGCATTCGAGCTGCGACGACCGATACGACATGATGTCGATCACCGAGTCGCGCTCGGGCCATGGCAACGGCAAGTCGCGACGGGCCCTCGGGACGCCCGGGCGAAGGCTCGATTAAGAAAGCTTGTAAAACAGTGTGGTTAGTTGGTACCCTTCGATTTTTTACGGTAGCATCCTCCAATGTACTAGTACATGTCGTCGAGATTATATTGCCTCGTTCGCCGTCACCAGACATCACCAAGGGTCAATAAAGAACTGTCAATAACTGTTTATTGACCCTTGACATCACCTACACTAGTATAGTGGTATTGCGACTATGATGGACAAGTTGTCCATATTTACGCGCTTCCTGTCCGCGGCCTCTGTTAAAAGGTCCACCATTCTTTTCTCGGCAATAACGTCTTGCAGACACGACTGTACTCGAACGCTGCTGCACTCGACACGTCGACATCATATCCACGGTGCTATGTGCGGAGTGCGGTCGATGGACAATCCATGTCCATGCTAGGCGGACGACCCAATCGTGACTAATGGTATACACATAGAATTGAAATGCAAAGTGTAAAATCTATATTGAGTGTGGAAGCGCTCGCATCGCAGCGCGTGCTTTAGCTCGTGCCGACGTACTGGAGCATGATGAGCGAGATGGCCATGATGAAGACGCCGCCCATGAACGAGAACGTAAAGTTGGCGCCGCCAAACTTGAAGGCGCCGGGAAGGAGTTCCTTGACCGTGATGCAGACAAGCATGCCCGACACCATCGAGTACAGAATGCCCGAGAGGAGGGGCGTGACACCGCCCGAGACCGTCGCCCACCCGATGAGCGCGCCGCACGGCTGCGCAATACCACTGAGGCCCGTCCAGAAGAACGCTTCCTTCTTGCTGTTGGTCGCATAGTAGACGGGCGCGGCAATCGCGACACCTTCGGGGAAGTTGTGCAAAATGATGCCGACGGCGAGCACGATACCGGCCTTGAGGCCCTGGAGCGACGTCACAAAGAGCGCGAGACCTTCGGGGAAGTTGTGGATCGCGATGGCAATGCCCGTGAGCACACCGGCACGGCGGTAGCCCTGCTTCTTCTCGCCCTCTTCGTCGACTTCGGCAACAATACCGTGGCTGTGGCCGTGCTTCTGGAAGTCGGCGTCAATCGGCGTCTGCGCATCTTCCTCCAAGACGTTGCGCGACTCGGGGCCGGCGCCGCCGAGGTCCTTCGTATGGTAGTCAAACACCTTGTGCACGAGGTACTCGACGAGGACGATGACGAGGACACCGCCGTAGAAGCAGCCGACCGTCGCGAGCCACGCCTGGCCGGCACACGTCTTGTCGCAGATCGGCGCGACGGCACCCGGCGGCGCGAGACCGTGCTCGATCGCTTCGAGATCGACGTCGCCGCCAACGGCAAACTCCGACTTGAACTTTTCGATCGACTCGAGGAAGAGATCGACGAGTGCGATGAAGAGCATGACACCGGCCGAGAGCGCGAACGTCATCGCGAGCGCCTTGTCCCCGGCGAGGAAATTCAGGCGCGGGATAGAGAGGACGAGGACGGACAAGGTCGTCGCCATACCACCGAGGATACTCATGCCAATCGCGGTACCGATGACCATGGACGTGATTTCGGGCTCGCCCGCGACCTTGCCGTCGTCGATCGCGTGGTCGTCGTCGACGTCCGTGAGCTGGAACCACGCCATCATGCTGTTGTCTTCGTGCTCCATGATGTGGCAATGCGCGAGGTACGGCTCCTTGGTGTCAAAGCCAAAGTCCGTCGGCGCGCGCGTGCTGCCTTCCTTCAAAAACTCATCCGGCGTGCACGCGACGTAGCACACTTGGGTGATCGCGAGCTGGTCCGAGAGGTCGGCGTTCGGGATAACCACGACGTCCTTGAGACCGTTCTTGTCAATGTGGTCGTCGTCCGGCCCGCACTGCGCGTTGACGAGATGCCAATGGAACGGGTGCACGTCGTCGGTCGGGTTCTTGAACTGCCACTTTTCGACCTTGCCGCGCGTGCAGAAGAGCTTGTTGTGGACCATCGAGACGTTGGCGACCTGCTGGTACTGCGTGATCATGAGCTGCGTCGGGCACTGCTCCATCGACTCCATCTCGCCGAGCGTGATCGTGCGGAGCTTGCCGTTCGTCGACTTGTAGAGCTCCTGGAGGTCCTTGTACTTGTTGAGGTGCGTCGGGATCGGAACCGCGACCGCGTCTTTCGTCGGCGCCGTCACACGGATCTGCATGATCTTCGGGTCGTAGTCGTACGACGAGTCGCAGTCCGAGTCAATGTCTTCAACGTCAAACGTCGTGCCGACGGCGACACCGGAGAAGTCGCACACCATCTCGATACGCTCGAGCGAGAAGAGCTTGAACCCATCGACCGCGATCGGCTTGGTCTCCTGGACGTAGCCGGTATCTGTTGCGATCTGCGTGCACTTGGACGCGAACGGGAGCGTGAAGTTGTAGTTGCGCGAGTTGGCGAGGTTCACGAGGCGGAAGCGGACTTGCTGCGCAGGCACCTCGAGGTACGGCTGCACGACGCCGTTGACCGTGTTGACAGCGCCAAACGACTCGGGCATCCACACCGAGCCTTCAACGGGGCACGTCACGACGCTCGTGTACATGAGCTTCCCGGCGGGATCGAAGAGACGGTCCGAGATCATGAGCGGGATGTCGACGACGATCTTGTCAAAGCCAAACTTCTTCTCGACGTCGTCGTCGCGGATGATGTACATGCCGGTGAGACCCGCCCACATATTGAGGCGCGAAAGACCGATCGCGTGGTCGTGGTACATCTTGGTCGAGCTCGACTGCGAGTTGTTGTACTTCGACGTGTACGTTTGGTTCTTGTAGATCGAGTAGTGGGGAGACCGTCGTACTGGGCGGCGTTTCGAGGCCGTGGATGTGCGTCGAGACCGGAATACCGCAGTTGGGGAAGCACGCCGACTCGGAGTGGAGGAGGTTGCTGTCAATGTACTTGGCGAGCAGGTGCGTCGACATGCCGAGACCGTTGTGCCACGTGACTTCGATCGGCACATTGCGCTTGACGAGGATCGTCGGGCCCGGCGTCGTGATGTTGCCACCGACCTTGCCGTAACCGTATGCGGCCGATGCCGGCACGCCAGCCTGCCACGTGTGCGTCGTTTCGGAGATCTGCATGTCAAGCGACCCGCCCTTGCGCATGTCGAGCACGTCGGGCACGACGAGGGGCGTCGAGTACGGCTTGAAGTCGGCGTACATCGCTTCGTTGGACGTGGCGCGCGGCGGCGGGCCGGGCGTCGGGGCCGGCGCAGCGAGGACGAGGCCGACGACAGCCGCAGCGGTAGCAGTGAGCTTCAACATGCGTCGCAAGCGGCGAAATCAAAAGTGAGCTCCACAGCAACAAGGTTTGGAGCCAAAATCGGACTTGGAATAACTTCAACACAAAGTGCTATGGCGTACCACAGTACACGCTTCGCGAAAGTGCACTTGAAATGGACGGACGGACGGGCGCGTAGAAAGTGCAGCTCGCTGTTGCAAAGCACCTCAACGACGCTTTGGCGTGGGCGCGTGGCCGAGCGCCAATGAGCGCCAAGCAAGATCGGTCCTACGAGGCCGCAACGTTTGATTGGGCGGTTGCCTGCGTCCTTGGCGGCATTGCTCACGTGAAAGCAGCGGAAGGTCACATATTATGCACTGCAAACGACGCCAGAAGCTCCTCTGCAGCCGTTTAGCTCGTCGTGCAGACGGGGTACTCGGGGTTTGTATGCATGAACTGCATCGGGTCCTACGGTTGTCGCAGTGTCCGTCATCCGTGCGGCACTTGGCACCGGTGGGTGAGAGCAAGTTTGTATATGGGTGGCAACCAGGTGGGTCAAATCTGAGGCCGCTTTGTTGAAGGAGTAGCCGGCGTCGCGCAGTCCGAGGGCGTGTGACATGTTCCAGCTCCATCTTGGAGCTTCTCCAGCCATTCGCAAAGCACTGGAGAATGCAATTCGAACCCACGAAGGACGCCGCCTGTTCCAGCGTCGAGTACCGCGCCGCCAACCGCGGAAGTATCATGGACGAGGTGCAGAGAGGTACGGAAGGGGGCGTGAGAGAACGAAAGTCATGCGGTATATACCGGTATGTACCGCGGCAACTTGCCGCTGACGGCAAGGCTGTGAACATGGCACGAGTAGAGGTTGACGCCCGTGGCAGAGGGCTGGACATCCTCACCATCCAGCGTCGAGAGCACGCAGCTTATGCAGCGCTAGACTACTCTACCCTAGGTTGACGGAGAGCGCAAGCACTGCTACTAGATACAAGCCAAGACCCGGCGACTCGCACGACGCATGGAGAAGCTGCAACGCGGATGCGCCCGCAGGAACCTCCATCGTGTGGCAGGTAGATGTGGTAGATATGGCGAGATACCATATTTAAAGGAGACGCGCAGCGGGTGTTTAATTGTGGCAAATGTGGCATTCCGCCATATTTACGGGCCTGTTAAAATGGGATCCCGTTGCCCCGTAATTCTGGTAAACATGGCAAAACGCCAAATTTAAGCCGGCCCGCCCAATCCATCGTTTTTGTATTGCGCGTTTCCGGCTTCTCCCACAGACGATGTCGTCGAGCTTGGCCAAGGCCCGCGAAGCCGCCAAGGCCGCGCAGACGCAGCGCGTCGAG